>NW_025746777.1:0-30000 GCF_021184085.1 Oncorhynchus gorbuscha
CCTCATCCCTCTAGTCTTTATTTCAGCTGTCATCTGTCTCTCCCCAACCCTCATCCCTCTAGTCTTTATTTCAGCTGTCATCTGTCTCCCCAACCCCCCAACCCTCATCTCTCTAGTCTTTATTTCAGCTTTCATCTGTCTACCCCAACCCTCATCCCTCTACTCTTTATTTCAGCAACTGATTATGTCCCAGATTAGTTATGGATTAGACAGGGTATAAATTGTCTCAAAGTGAAAGCCCAACAACACAACCATTATAGATCTTGTATAGATCCAGGCGGATACGTCATTCTATGGGCCCTGGAGTGTACAGGATGCCACCACTCTGAGAAACAGGCAGGTAACGAGACAAGGCTTTTTATGTCTCGGTCCACATTCCAAATTGCACCCTATTCCCTACAAAGTGCACTACTTTTGACAAGGGCCTATATATTTGTAGTGCACTATGTAAGGAATAGAATGTCATTTGGGATGTAGCCTTAGACACTCTGCATGACCTTTTAGCTTCCGTCAGATGAATTGAGAGGTGGCAGTGAGTTTGTAAATGAACGCAATGTAAGGGTTTTCTTCCATCGAAGGAGAGGAGGACCAAAATGCAGCGTGGTTAGAGTTCATGGTATTTAATACGAGAAACTCAACATGAACACAATAACAACCAACGTGGCAAAACCCGAAACAGACCTATCTGGTGCAGAGAACACAGACAGGAAACAACCACCCACAAACCCCAACACAGTCCTATCTGGTGCAGAGACACAGAGACAGGAAACAACCACCCACAAACCCCAACACAGACCTATCTGGTGCAGAGAACACACAGACAGGAAACAACCACCCACAAACCCCAACACAGTCCTATCTGGTGCAGAGAACACAGACAGGAAACAACCACCCACAAACCCCAACACAGTCCTATCTGGTGCAGAGAACACACAGACAGGAAACAACCACCCACAAACCCCAACACAGTCCTATCTGGTGCAGAGAACACACAGACAGGAAACAACCACCCACAAACCCCAACACAGTCCTATCTGGTGCAGAGAACACAGACAGGAAACAACCACCCACAAACCCCAACACAGTCCTATCTGGTGCAGAGAACACAAAGACAGGAAACAACCACCCACAAACCCCAACACAGTCCTATCTGGTGCAGAGAACACACAGACAGGAAACAACCACCCACAAACCCCAACACAGTCCTATCTGGTGCAGAGAACACACAGACAGGAAACAACCACCCACAAACCCCAACACAGTCCTATCTGGTGCAGAGAACACAGACAGGAAACAACCACCCACAAACCCCAACACAGTCCTATCTGGTGCAGAGAACACACAGACAGGAAACAACCACCCACAAACCCCAACACAGTCCTATCTGGTGCAGAGAACACACAGACAGGAAACAACCACCCACAAACCCCAACACAGTCCTATCTGGTGCAGAGAACACAAAGACAGGAAACAAACCACCCACAAACCCCAACACAGTCCTATCTGGTGCAGAGAACACACAGACAGGAAACAACCACCCACAAAATACCCACAGAATATGGCTGCCTAAATATGGTTCCCAATCAGAGACAAGGATAGACAGCTGCCTCTAATTGAGGACCAATCTAGGCAACCATAGACATACAATATACCTAGAAAGGGACAGCCTCATAAACATTTTAAAAAAAAACTAGACAAGACAAAAAACACATACAGCACCCATGTCACACCCTGACCTAACCAAAATAACAAGGAAAACAAAGAATACTAAGGTCAGGGTGTGACACGCAAATACGATTCTAAACTTTGTAGAATGTTTTTGAAAAAAATATTTTTGAAATGTATTTTCAAAATCGTGATAACACGTTCATCTAAAATGACTTTCTAAAATCAGGATACTTTTGAAGAAATCTAGGAAACAATTTCAGAGTAATTGTCAATCCAACGTCATTTGATGTTGCTTTTGTTAGCAGGTCACGTATGTTGGTATTTTTCTACAGTAGGTTGACGTGTCAAGGTCTGGAACAATGACACATAGGACAAATCAACACCTGTCTTCTCAAACAGCGACCAGACCTGAGTCATAAAACACCTGTCTTCTCAAACAGCGACCAGACCTGAGTCATAAAACACCTGTCTTCTCAAACAGTGACCACACCTGAGTCATAAAAAACCTGTCTTCTCAAACAGTGACCACACCTGAGTCATAAAACACCTGTCTTCTCAAACAGTGACCACACCTGACTCATAAAACACCTGTCTTCTCAAACAGCGACCAGACCTGAGTTATAAAACACCTGTCTTCTCAAACAGCGACCACACCAGACTCACAAAACACCTGTCTTCTCAGAGACTACACCAGACTCACAAAACACCTGTCTTCTCAGAGACTACACCAGACTCATAAAACACCTGTCTTCTCAAACAGCGACTTCACCGGACTCATAAAACACCTGTCTTCTCAAACAGAGACTACACCAGACTCATAAAACACCTGTCATCTCAAACAGCAACCAGACCTGAGTCATGAAACACCTGTCTTCTCAAACACCGACCACACCAGACTCACAAAACACCTGTCTTCTCAAACAGCGACCAGACCTGAGTCATAAAACACCTGTCTTCTCAAACAGTGACCAGACCTGAGACGTAAAACACCTGTCTTCTCAAACAGTGACTACACCAGACTCATAAAACACCTGTCTTCTCAAACAGTGACTACACCAGACTCATAAAACACCTGTCTTCTCAAACAGCGACCAGACCTGAGTTATAAAACACCTGTCTTCTCAAACAGAGACAACACCAGAGTCATAAAACACCTGTCTTCTCAAACAGCGACCACACCAGACTCACAAAACACCTGTCTTCTCAAACAGCGACCAGACCTGAGTCACAAAACACCTGTCTTCTCAAACAGCGACCAGACCTGAGTTATAAAACACCTGTCTTCTCAAACAGCGACCAGACCTGAGTTATAAAACACCTGTCTTCTCAAACAGAGACAACACCAGAGTCATAAAACACCTGTCTTCTCAAACATCGACTACACCAGACTCACAAAACACCTGTCTTCTCAGAGAATACACCAGACTCATAAAACTCCTGTCTTCTCAAACAGCGACTACACCAGACTCATAAAACACCTGTCTTCTCAAACAGCGACCAGACCTGAGTTATAAAACACCTGTCTTCTCAAACAGAGACAACACCAGAGTCATAAAACACCTGTCTTATCAAACATCGACTACACCAGACTCACAAAACACCTGTCTTCTCAGAGACTACACCAGACTCATAAAACACCTGTCTTCTCAAACAGCGACTACACCAGACTCACAAAACACCTGTCTTCTCAAACACCGACCACACCAGACTCACAAAACACCTGTCTTCTCAAACAGCGACCAGACCAGAGTCATAAAACACCTGTCTTCTCAAACAGCGACTACACCAGACTCACAAAACACCTGTCTTCTCAAACACCGACCACACCAGACTCACAAAACACCTGTCTTCTCAAACAGCGACCAGACCTGAGTCATAAAACACCTGTCTTCTCAAACAGCGACTACACCAGACTCACAAAACACCTGTCTTCTCAAACAGCGACCACACCAGTGTCATAAAACACCTGTCTTCTCAAACAGTGACCACACCAGACTCACAAAACACCTGTCTTCTCAAACAGCGACTACACCAGACTCATAAAACACCTGTCTTCTCAATCAGCGACCAGACCTGAGTCATAAAACACCTGTCTTCTCAAACAGTGACCACACCTGAGTCATAAAACACCTGTCTTCTCAAACAGCGACTACACCAGACTCATAAAACACCTGTCTTCTCAATCAGCGGCCAGAGTCATAAAACCACAGAGGCATTATTTACACCTATCCTTCAGTACTTCTCTACAAAGTCCTGACCAGCTAGGAGAACAGAAAATAATAATTTATACCAGGAGAGCAATTCACGACTTGGCTAACATAGCTAACGTGGCTAACATAGCTAACATAGCTAACATAGCTAACATAGCTAACATAACTAACATAGCTAACGTGGCTAACATAGCTAACGTGGCTAACATAGCTAACGTGGCTAACATAGCTAACATAGCTAACATAACTAACATAGCTAACGTGGCTAACATAGCTAACGTGGCTAACATAGCTAACGTGGCTAACGTGGCTAACATAGCTAACGTGGCTAACATAGCTAACATAGCTAACGTGGCTAACATAGCTAACATAGCTAACGTGGCTAACATAGCTAACATAGCTAACCTCCTGACCAGTCTTCCATTCATTGCTCAAACACATGTATCATCTCTACTTTATATGTAGTTTTGTTAAAGAGTCAGTGAAGAACAAATTCTTATTTTCAATGACGGCCTAGGAACAGTGGGTTAACTGCCTTGTTCAGGGGCAGAAGAACAGATTTTTACCTCGTCAGCTCGGGGATTCAATCTTGCAACCTTTCGGTTACTAGTCCAACACTCTAACCACTAGGCTACCCTGCCGCTCCAACAAGGGATGAAGAGCTGAAGGAGAGAGATGAGGTGACCATCCCTCCATCCCTCCACCCTCCACCCCTATATCCCTCCATCCCTCCACCTTTACATCCCTCCATCCCTCCACCCCTCCATCCCTCGTGTCCTCTATCCCTCCACCCCTCCATCCCTCCACCCCTCCATCCCTCGTGTCCTCTATCCCTCCATCCCTCCATCCCTCCATCCCTCCATCCCTCCATCCCTCGTGTCCTCTATCCCTCCACCCCTCCATCCCTCCATCCCTCCATCCCTCCACCCCTCGTTCCCTTGGTGCAGTAGCTCTGGTCTGTTGTGCTGTGTTATTTTAATAGGGTGTGAAGCCTTAGAGATGGTTTGGGGAGCTAAAGGAGCTTTACGAGGTGCCACACACACTCACACGCACACGCACGCACACGCACACGCACGCACACATGCACACACGCAGAGAGAGAGAGTTTTGCAAAGTAGCTTTATCAACAGAGGTGTCTGAGAGTTTAGCAAAGTGTAACATACTTAAAACCATCAGTGTGGTTCAACACAATCCCTGGTGCTTGAGCGTATAAATCACCATACATTCTTATAGGGGAGGGCACAGATAAGCCCTTGTTATGAGTAAATATATTAAATATGTCCAGCCACTCTCTGATGTTGTCAGGCCATGGTTCACAGAAGACTCAGCCAGCAATAAAGCATGGTGTGTGTGTGTGTGTGTGTGTGTGTGTGTGTGTGTGTGTGTGTGTGTGTGTGTGTGTGTGTGTGTGTGTGTGTGTGTGTGTGTGTGTGTGTGTGTGTGTGTGTGTGTGTGTGTGTGTCTGCGTGTGTTTGTCTGTGTGTGTGTGTGTGTGAGTGAGTGTGTGTGTGAGTGTGTGTGTCTGTCTGTGTGTGTGTAACAAGCTCTCACAGTCTCGCTGCAGAATCAGAGGTTAATCCACGTATTTCCAAATGTCACATTTTTAAGGTTAAGGTTTGGGACAGGGTTAAAATAAAACAAAAAACAAGTGTTCACGACTGCGTTAGAACACACAACCTTCTGATCCTGGGATTACTGGGATAAAACACACAACCTTCTGATCCTGAGATTACTGGGATAGAACACACAACCTTCTGAACCTGGTATTACTGGGATAGAACACACAACCTTCTGAGCCAGGGATTACTGGGATTGAACACACAACCTTCTGATCCTGAGATTACTGAGATAGAACACACAACCTTCTGATCCTGGGATTACTGGGATAGAACACACAGCCTTCTGATCCTGGGATTACTGGGATAGAATACACAACATTCTGATCCTGGGATTACTGGGATAGAACACACAACCTTCTAATTCTATCATGGGATTACGCCAATCCATCACCCCCGTCCACAACATCCTAGAAAACCCAAGCCTACTTGATGGTAATAATGCTCCCTGTTGCCCCTAGTGGCTGGTTATGAAGGCATTTCCCCGATGTCCTCGGGACATGGACAGACATCCGATTTTGTAGTCACTCTTGAGCGATCTGCCTGCGTGTGCATGTGTGTGTCAGACAGCTTAGGCAAGCTAAAGAGAGGAGTAAGAGGATCAGTAGAGGGAGAGGACCATGCCTCTTCAGCATATCAACCAAACACACTTAATAACTTTTTACTTTTCATCCATTTATTTGAAATAAATCTCCACTCGGCTAAGCATGGTCGTTTCCTCCCCGTCTTTTCAGAGAACGAGTAGCCCTCTGAAGCAGTGGGATCAACAGTAGCACGGTGGCAATGTATTTTCACTGTAATCGAACCTGAAAGAAGAACACATGGTCTTTGTGCATATTATTTCCGATAATTTGTTTCTTGTTTACAGGGGTTTTCTACTGACTGGTTTGGACCCCATCACCAACCATTAACTGAAACCACATGACAGAATCCACTTTCATTTCCCAACCAAATGATTTCTTGTTTTCCGTTTCTCGAGTCCTTAATGGATGAATTGGCTGAACGGACAGAAAGTACAGAGAGAAAAAAAATGAGAGGAGAAAGAAAGTTTCTGTAAACCACAAACATTTGGCAAACAGAAGATGAAGAAAACAGAGAGAAGAGAATTTGGCCTTGATTCTCTCAGCCTGCATGGTGTTTGTGCATTTTAACTTCTGGTCTGCGATGCGTCGGTTGGCGGAGGGCCTGAACCTGTAAATTGGATACTAGGGGGCCGATATAAAGGAGTGTGTGTGGTATGGTGTGTGTGTGTGTGTGTGTGTGTGTGTGTGTGTGTGTGTGTGTGTGTGTGTGTGTGTGTGTGTGTGTGTGTGTGTGTGTGTGTGTGTGTGTGTGTGTGTGTGTGTGTGTGTGTGTGTGTGTGTGTGTGTGTATGTGTGTGTGTGGTGTGTGTGTGGTCTCATCCCACAGAATTACTGCATCCAATATCCCCGAGTTGGCAGTGCCTGGAACGAAGCAGAAAGATCCTCATCTCATAAAGACCAAAGTTGTGTCCCGAATTACCCCTATCCCCAAAATAGTGCACTACTTTTGACCAAGGCGCACACGGTTCTGGTCAAAACTAGTCTAGTGCACTATATATGGAATAGGGTGCCATTTTGGGATGGATCCCAAGACTATGCATCGCTCCTTAAACTTGATGAGGATCCGAAGCCTCCGATCCCAAGGCCTACAATGGGATTTGGTGGGGTGTGTTATTTAAATCCAGGGCAGAGGGGTGGGGGGGGAGGGGGGGGGGGGGACAATGCAGATCTCACTGTTTTCTCCGAGGTTCCAAAGCTCCAAAGCTCCAACCTTCTATTTGAATACAACCATTCCAAACAGTTAAGTGGCATTCTTTCCCTTTATATTTGATTTTCTCTGTCCCTCTTCCTGCATTTCTTTCTTACCCTCTCCCTCTTTCTCTCTCTTTCTCTTTCTCTATCCCCTTCCCCCTCTCTCTTCCTCCTCCCCTGTGCCCCCTTTCCCCCTTCCCCCTGGGTAATCCTTAAAGGAGGCAGGCAACAGCATCACAGGGTGTGAAATTAAATACATTACAGCATTAGAGATTAAAGTGTTTCATAGGCAGTTGCTCATCCACATCAAACTTTAGCTTTTTAAAGCCACACATTTGATCTAGGTTAGGATCCAGGACCTTAGAGGGATTGACATCACAGAGCAGAGAAAGGGTAGGAGGAAAGGAATGGGAGAAGGAGAGAAGAGAACGAGAGGAGTGGAGTGGACGAGTGGAGGAGGGTGACGAGTGGAGGAGGGTGACGAGTGGAGGAGGGTGAGGAGTGGAGTGGACGAGTGGAGGAGGGTGAGGAGTGGAGGAGGGTGAGGAGTGAGGAGTGGAGGAGGGTGAGGAGTGGAGAAGGGTGAGGAGTGGAGAAGGGTGAGGAGTGGAGGAGGGTGAGGAGTGGAGAAGGGTGAGGAGTGGAGGAGGGTGAGGAGTGGAGAAGGGTGAGGAGTGGAGGAGGGTGAGGAGTGGAGAAGGGTGAGGAGTGGAGAAGGGTGAGGAGTGGAGAAGGGTGAGGAGTGGAGGAGGGTGAGGAGTGGAGGAGGGTGAGGAGTGGAGAAGGGTGAGGAGTGGAGGAGGGTGAGGAGTGGAGGAGGATGAGGAGTGGAGAAGGGTGAGGAGTGGAGGAGGGTGAGGAGTGGAGAAGGGTGAGGAGTGGAGGAGGGTGAGGAGTGGAGAAGGGTGAGGAGTGGAGGAGGGTGAGGAGTGGAGGAGGGTGAGGAGTGGAGAAGGGTGAGGAGTGGAGGAGGGTGAGGAGTGGAGAAGGGTGAGGAGTGGAGGAGGGTGAGGAGTGGAGAAGGGTGAGGAGTGGAGGAGGGTGAGGAGTGGAGAAGGGTGAGGAGTGGAGGAGGGTGAGGAGTGGAGGAGGGTGAGGAGTGGATAAGGGTGAGGAGTGGAGGAGGGTGAGGAGTGGAGAAGGGTGAGGAGTGGAGAAGGGTGAGGAGTGGAGAAGGGTGAGGAGTGGAGAAGGGTGATCTACTGTAGGTTAGGAACCGAGGCCTGAGAGAAGGATTGTTCTCACAGAGCACAGAGAGGAGGAGAGGAACGGGAGGAGTAGGAGAAAAGAGGAGACGTGGAAGAGAGGAGTGAAAGGGGGTGATTAGACATGATCCTGTTGCAGGAAGAGAAATAAGAAGCTGAGAGACTTGAAGCAGAAAGGGTTAAGTTAGTAGAAAATGTTTTGAAAAGGTTTTGTGTTTGGGTTTATTGGAATTGCTGGAAGAACCAACACGCACAGTAGAATAATAGTTTGTTTGTGTCGTCACAGTATGGAATAAAAAATAAAAAAGGTACATATCAGCTATCAGCATCAGTCCTAACCTAACCTAACCTAACCTAACCTAACCTAACCTAACCATATCAACATCAGTCCTAACCTAACCTAACCTAACCTAACCATATCAGCATCAGTCCTAACCTAACCTAACCTAACCTAACCTAACCTAACCTAACCTAACCTAACCTAACCTAACCTAACCATATCAACATCAGTCCTAACCTAACCTAACCTAACCTAACCTAAACTAACCTAACCTAACCATATCAGCATCAGTCCTAACCTAACCTAACCTAACCTAACCTAACCTAACCTAACCTAACCTAACCTAACCTAACCTAACCTAACCATATCAGCATCAGTCCTAACCTAACCTAACCTAACCTAACCTAACCTAACCATATCAGCATCAGTCCTAACCTAACCTAACCTAACCTAACCTAACCTAACCTAACCTAACCTAACCTAACCTAACCTAACCATATCAGCATCAGTCCTAACCTAACCATATCAACATCAGTCCTAACCTAACCATATCAGCATCAGTCCTAACCTAACCATATCAACATCAGTCCTAACCTAACCATATCAACACCAGTCCTAACCTAACCATATTAGCTATCAACATCAGTCCTAACCTAACCATATTAGCTATCAACATCAGTCCTAACCTAACCATATCAGCTATCAGCATCAGTCCTAACCTAACCATAACAGCATCAGTCCTAACCTAACCATATCAACATCAGTCCTAACCTAACCTAACCTAACCATATCAGCACCAGTCCTAACCTAACCATATCAGCTATCAACACCAGTCCTAACCTAACCATATCAGCTATCAACATCAGTCCTAACCTAACCTAACCTAACCTAACCTAACCTAACCTAACCTAACCTAACCTAACCATATTAGCTATCAACATCAGTCCTAACCTAACCATATTAGCTATCAACATCAGTCCTAACCTAACCTAACCTAACCTAACCTAACCTAACCTAACCTAACCTAACCATATCAACATCAGTCCTAACCTAACCATATCAACATCAGTCCTAACCTAACCATATCAACATCAGTCCTAACCTAACCATAACAGCATCAGTCCTAACCTAACCTAACCTAACCTAACCATATCAACATCAGTCCTAACCTAACCATAACAGCATCAGTCCTAACCTAACCTAACCTAACCTAACCTAACCATATCAGCATCAGTCCTAACCTAACCATATCAACATCAGTCCTAACCTAACCATATCAGCATCAGTCCTAACCTAACCTAACCTAACCTAACCTAACCTAACCTAACCTAACCTAACCATATCAACATCAGTCCTAACCTAACCTAATCAACATCAGTCCTAACCTAACCTAACCTAACCTAACCTAACCTAACCTAACCTAACCTAACCTAACCTAACCTAACCTAACCTAACCATATCAGCATCAGTCCTAACCTAACCATATCAGCATCAGTCCTAACCTAACCTAACCTAACCTAACCTAACCTAACCTAACCTAACCATATCAACATCAGTCCTAACCTAACCATATCAACACCAGTCCTAACCTAACCATATCAGCATCAGTCCTAACCTAACCATATCAGCATCAGTCCTAACCTAACCATATCAGCATCAGTCCTAACCTAACCATATCAGCATCAGTCCTAACCTAACCTAACCTAACCTAACCTAACCTAACCTAACCATATCAACATCAGTCCTAACCTAACCTAACCTAACCTAACCTAACCTAACCTAACCTAACCTAACCTAACCATATCAACATCAGTCCTAACCTAACCTAACCTAACCTAACCTAACCATATCAGCATCAGTCCTAACCTAACCTAACCTAACCTAACCTAACCTAACCTAACCTAACCTAACCTAACCTAACCATATCAACATCAGTCCTAACCTAACCTAACCTAACCTAACCTAAACTAACCTAACCTAACCATATCAGCATCAGTCCTAACCTAACCTAACCTAACCTAACCTAACCTAACCTAACCTAACCTAACCTAACCTAACCTAACCTAACCTAACCATATCAGCATCAGTCCTAACCTAACCTAACCTAACCTAACCTAACCTAACCATATCAGCATCAGTCCTAACCTAACCTAACCTAACCTAACCTAACCTAACCTAACCTAACCTAACCTAACCTAACCTAACCATATCAGCATCAGTCCTAACCTAACCATATCAACATCAGTCCTAACCTAACCATATCAGCATCAGTCCTAACCTAACCATATCAACATCAGTCCTAACCTAACCATATCAACACCAGTCCTAACCTAACCATATTAGCTATCAACATCAGTCCTAACCTAACCATATTAGCTATCAACATCAGTCCTAACCTAACCATATCAGCTATCAGCATCAGTCCTAACCTAACCATAACAGCATCAGTCCTAACCTAACCATATCAACATCAGTCCTAACCTAACCTAACCTAACCATATCAGCACCAGTCCTAACCTAACCATATCAGCTATCAACACCAGTCCTAACCTAACCATATCAGCTATCAACATCAGTCCTAACCTAACCTAACCTAACCTAACCTAACCTAACCTAACCTAACCTAACCTAACCATATTAGCTATCAACATCAGTCCTAACCTAACCATATTAGCTATCAACATCAGTCCTAACCTAACCTAACCTAACCTAACCTAACCTAACCTAACCTAACCTAACCATATCAACATCAGTCCTAACCTAACCATATCAACATCAGTCCTAACCTAACCATATCAACATCAGTCCTAACCTAACCATAACAGCATCAGTCCTAACCTAACCTAACCTAACCTAACCATATCAACATCAGTCCTAACCTAACCATAACAGCATCAGTCCTAACCTAACCTAACCTAACCTAACCTAACCATATCAGCATCAGTCCTAACCTAACCATATCAACATCAGTCCTAACCTAACCATATCAGCATCAGTCCTAACCTAACCTAACCTAACCTAACCTAACCTAACCTAACCTAACCTAACCTAACCTAACCATATCAACATCAGTCCTAACCTAACCTAATCAACATCAGTCCTAACCTAACCTAACCTAACCTAACCTAACCTAACCTAACCTAACCTAACCTAACCTAACCTAACCTAACCTAACCATATCAGCATCAGTCCTAACCTAACCATATCAGCATCAGTCCTAACCTAACCTAACCTAACCTAACCTAACCTAACCTAACCTAACCATATCAACATCAGTCCTAACCTAACCATATCAACACCAGTCCTAACCTAACCATATCAGCATCAGTCCTAACCTAACCATATCAGCATCAGTCCTAACCTAACCATATCAGCATCAGTCCTAACCTAACCATATCAGCATCAGTCCTAACCTAACCTAACCTAACCTAACCTAACCTAACCTAACCATATCAACATCAGTCCTAACCTAACCTAACCTAACCTAACCTAACCTAACCTAACCTAACCTAACCTAACCTAACCATATCAGCATCAGTCCTAACCTAACCATATCAGCATCAGTCCTAACCTAACCATATCAGCATCAGTCCTAACCTAACCTAACCTAACCTAACCTAACCTAACCTAACCTAACCATATCAACATCAGTCCTAACCTAACCATATCAACATCAGTCCTAACCTAACCATATCAGCATCAGTCCTAACCTAACCTAACCTAACCTAACCTAACCTAACCTAACCTAACCTAACCTAACCATATCAACATCAGTCCTAACCTAACCTAATCAACATCAGTCCTAACCTAACCTAACCTAACCTAACCTAACCTAACCTAACCTAACCTAACCTAACCATATCAGCATCAGTCCTAACCTAACCATATCAGCATCAGTCCTAACCTAACCTAACCTAACCTAACCTAACCTAACCTAACCATATCAACATCAGTCCTAACCTAACCATATCAGCTATCAACACCAGTCCTAACCTAACCTAACCATATCAGCTATCAACACCAGTCCTAACCTAACCATATCAGCTATCAACACCAGTCCTAACCTAACCATATCAGCTATCAACATCAGTCCTAACCTAACCATATCAGCTATCAACACCAGTCCTAACCTAACCATATCAGCTATCAACACCAGTCCTAACCTAACCATATCAGCATCAGTCCTAACCTAACCATATCAGCATCAGTCCTAACCTAACCTAACCTAACCTAACCTAACCATATCAACATCAGTCCTAACCTAACCATATCAGCTATCAACACCAGTCCTAACCTAACCATATCAGCTATCAACACCAGTCCTAACCTAACCATATCAGCTATCAACACCAGTCCTAACCTAACCATATCAGCTATCAACACCAGTCCTAACCTAACCATATCAGCTATCAACACCAGTCCTAACCTAACCATATCAGCTATCAACATCAGTCCTAACCTAACCATATCAGCTATCAACACCAGTTCTAACCTAACCATATCAGCTATCAACACCAGTCCTAACCTAACCATATCAGCTATCAACACCAGTCCTAACCTAACCATATCTGTCATGTTTTGTCATTGATTATCATGCCTTGTCCCTGTTCTTCTCCTTCTATTCGTTTCCCTCTGCTGGTCTTATTAGGTTCTTTCCCTCTTTCTATCCCTCTCTCTCCCCCTCCCTCTCTCACTCTCCCGCTCTCTCTTCTCTCTATCGTTCCGTTCCTGCTCCCAGCTGTTCCTATTCCCCTAATCAATCATTTAGTCTTCCCACACCTGTTCCCGATCCTTTTCCCTGATTAGAGTCCCTATTTCTCTCCTTGTTATTCGTTTCTGCCCTGTCGGTTCCTTGTCAAGAATTCACCGTGCTGTGTTTGTGTATCGCCCTGTCGTGTCGTGTTTTCCTCAGATGCTGCGTGGTGAGCAGGTGTCTGAGTCTGTTTGGTTCAAGTGCCTTCCCGAGGCAACCTGCTGTTCACCTGCTGTTCAAGATCGAGTCTCCAGTTTGTCCTCGTCTTTTCGAGTGAAAGTTGTGTTTTTTTTATTGTATTTACTTTACTGGATTAAAGACTGTTTTCGCCAAGTCGCTTTTGGGTCCTCTTTCACCTGCATGACAGAAGGAACCGACCAAGGTATGGACCCAGCGACTTCAGACGCTCTTTACACTGCCGTCGAGATCCAAGGAGCCATGCTCGGCAGACACGAGCAGGAATTGTCTGCTGCTCGCCATGCCGTGGAGAACCTGGCCGCTCAGGTTTCCGACCTCTCTGGACAGTTCCAGAGTCTTCGTCTCTTGCCACCTGTTACTTCCTGGCCTGCCGAGCCTCCAGAACCTAGGGTTAATAACCCACCTTGCTACTCCGGGCAGCCCACTGAGTGCCGCTCCTTTCTCACGCAGTGTGAGATTGTGTTCTCTCTCCAACCCAACACATACTCTAGAGAGAGAGCTCGGGTTGCTTACGTCATTTCACTCCTTACTGGCCGGGCTCGAGAATGGGGCACAGCTATCTGGGAGGCAAGGGCTGATTGCTCTAACAAGTACCAGAACTTTAAAGAGGAGATGATTCGGGTTTTTGACCGTTCAGTTTTTGGTAGGGAGGCTTCTAGGGCCCTGGCTTCCCTATGCCAAGGTGAACGGTCCATAACGGATTATTCTATTGAGTTTCGCACTCTTGCTGCCTCTAGTGAGTGGAACGAGCCGGCGCTGCTCGCTCGTTTTCTGGAGGGACTCCACGCAGTGGTTAAGGATGAGATTCTCTCCCGGGAGGTTCCTTCAGATGTGGACTCTTTGATTGCTCTCGCCATCCGCATAGAACGACGGGTAGATCTTCGTCACCGGGCTCGTGGAAGAGAGCTCGCATCAACGGTGTTTCCCTGCTCCGCATCGCAACCATCTCCCTCCTCTGGCTCAGAGACTGAGCCCATGCAGCTGGGAGGGATTCGCATCTCGACTAAGGAGAGGGAACGGAGGATCACCAACCGCCTGTGCCTCTATTGCGGAGTTGCTGGACATTTTGTTAATTCATGTCCAGTAAAGCCAGAGCTCATCTGTAAGCGGAGGGCTACAGGTGAGCGCAACTACTCAAGTCTCTCCATCAAAATCCTGTACTACTTTGTCGGTCCATCTACGCTGGACCGGTTCGGGTGCTACATGTAGTGCCTTGATAGACTCTGGGGCTGAGGGTTGTTTCATGGACGAAGCATGGGTTCGGAAACATGACATTCCTTTCAGAGAATTAGAGAAGCCTACGCCCATGTTCGCCTTAGATGGTAGTCATCTTCCCAGTATCAGATTTGAGACACTACCTTTAACCCTCACAGTATCTGGTAACCACAGTGAGACTATTTCTTTTTTGATTTTTCGTTCACCGTTTACACCTGTTGTTTTGGGTCATCCCTGGCTAGTATGTCATAATCCTTCTATTAATTGGTCTAGTAATTCTATCCTATCCTGGAACGTTTCTTGTCATGTGAAGTGTTTAATGTCTGCCATCCCTCCCGTTTCTTCTGTCCCTACTTCTCAGGAGGAACCTGGCGATTTGACAGGAGTGCCGGAGGAATATCATGATCTGCGCACGGTCTTCAGTCGGTCCCGAGCCAACTCCCTTCCTCCTCACCGGTCGTATGATTGTAGTATTGATCTCCTTCCGGGGACCACTCCGCCTCGGGGTAGACTATACTCTCTGTCGGCTCCCGAACGTAAGGCTCTCGAGGATTATTTGTCTGTGTCTCTTGACGCCGGTACCATAGTGCCTTCTTCCTCTCCGGCCGGGGCGGGGTTCTTTTTTGTTAAGAAGAAGGACGGTACTCTGCGCCCCTGCGTGGATTATCGAGGGCTGAATGACATAACGGTTAAGAATCGTTATCCGCTTCCCCTTATGTCATCAGCCTTCGAGATTCTGCAGGGAGCCAGGTGCTTTACTAAGTTGGACCTTCGTAACGCTTACAATCTCGTGCGCATCAGAGAGGGGGACGAGTGGAAAACGGCGTTTAACACTCCGTTAGGGCATTTTGAGTACCGGGTTCTGCCGTTTGGTCTCGCCAATGCGCCAGCTGTTTTTCAGGCATTAGTTAATGATGTTCTGAGAGACATGCTGAACATCTTTGTTTTTGTCTATCTTGACGATATCCTGATTTTTTCTCCGTCACTCGAGATTCATGTTCAGCACGTTCGACGTGTTCTACAGCGCCTTTAGAGAATTGTCTCTACGTAAAGGCTGAGAAGTGCTCTTTTCATGTCTCCTCCGTTACTTTTCTCGGTTCCGTTATTTCCGCTGAAGGCATTCAGATGGATTCCGCTAAGGTCCAAGCTGTCAGTGATTGGCCCGTTCCAAGGTCACGTGTCGAGTTGCAGCGCTTTTTAGGTTTCGCTAATTTCTATCGGCGTTTCATTCGTAATTTCGGTCAAGTTGCTGCCCCTCTCACAGCTCTTACTTCTGTCAAGACGTGTTTTAAGTGGTCCGGTTCCGCCCAGGAGCTTTTGATCTTCTAAAAGAACGTTTTACGTCCGCTCCTATCCTCGTTACTCCTGACGTCACTAGACAATTCATTGTCGAGGTTGACGCTTCAGAGGTAGGCGTGGGAGCCATTCTATCCCAGCGCTTCCAGTCTGACGATAAGGTTCATCCTTGCGCTTATTTTTCTCATCGCCTGTCGCCATCTGAGCGCAACTATGATGTGGGTAACCGTGAACTGCTCGCCATCCGCTTAGCCCTAGGCGAATGGCGACAGTGGTTGGAGGGGGCGACCGTTCCTTTTGTCGTTTGGACAGACCATAAGAACCTTGAGTACATCCGTTCTGCCAAACGACTTAATGCCCGTCAAGCTCGTTGGGCGTTGTTTTTCGCTCGTTTCGAGTTTGTGATTTCTTACCGTCCGAGTAGCAAGAACACCAAGCCTGATGCCTTATCCCGTCTGTTTAGTTCTTCTGTGGCTTCTACTGATCCCGAGGGGATTCTTCCTTATGGGCGTGTTGTCGGGTTAACAGTCTGGGGAATTGAAAGACAGGTTAAGCAAGCACTCACGCACACTGCGTCGCGCGCGCTTGTCCTAGTAACCTCCTTTTCGTTCCTGTTTCCACTCGTCTGGCTGTTCTTCAGTGGGCTCACTCTGCCAAGTTAGCTGGTCATCCCGGTGTTCGAGGCACTCTTGCGTCTATTCGCCAGCGCTTTTGGTGGCCGACTCAGGAGCGTGACACGCGCCGTTTCGTGGCTGCTTGTTCGGACTGCGCGCAGACTAAGTCGGGTAACTCTCCTCCTGCCGGTCGTCTCAGACCGCTCCCATTCCTTCTCGACCATGGTCTCACATCGCCTAGACTTCATTACCGGTCTGCCTTTGTCTGCGGGGAAGACTGTGATTCTTACGGTTGTCGATAGGTTCTCTAAGGCGGCACATTTCATTCCCCTCGCTAAACTTCCTTCCGCTAAGGAGACGGCACAAATCATTATCGAGAATGTATTCAGAATTCATGGCCTCCCGTTAGACGCCGTTTCAGACAGAGGCCCGCAATTCACGTCACAGTTTTGGAGGGAGTTCTGTCGTTTGATTGGTGCGTCCGTCAGTCTCTCTTCCGGGTTTCATCCCCAGTCTAACGGTCAAGCAGAGAGGGCCAATCAGACGATTGGTCGCATACTACGCAGCCTTTCTTTCAGAAACCCTGCGTCTTGGGCAGAACAGCTCCCCTGGGCAGAATACGCTCACAATTCGCTTCCTTCGTCTGCTACCGGGTTGTCTCCGTTTCAGAGTAGTCTGGGTTACCAGCCTCCTCTGTTCTCATCCCAGCTTGCCGAGTCCAGCGTTCCCTCCGCTCAAGCGTTTGTCCAACGTTGTGAGCGCACCTGGAGGAGGGTGAGGTCTGCACTTTGCCGTTACAGGGCACAGACTGTGAGAGCCGCCAATAAACGCAGGATTAAGAGTCCAAGGTATTGTTGCGGCCAGAGAGTGTGGCTTTCCACTCGCAACCTTCCTCTTACGACAGCTTCTCGTAAGTTGACTCCGCGGTTCATTGGTCCGTTCCGTGTCTCCCAGGTCGTCAATCCTGTCGCTGTGCGACTGCTTCTTCCGCGACATCTTCGTCGCGTCCATCCTGTCTTCCATGTCTCCTGTGTCAAGCCCTTTCTTCGCACTCCCGTTCGTCTTCCCTCCCCCCCTCCCGTCCTTGTCGAGAGCGCACCTATTTACAAGGTACATAAGATCATGGACATGCGTTCTCGGGGACGGGGTCACCAATACTTGTGGATTGGGAGGGTTACGGTCCTGAGGAGAGGAGTTGGGTTCCGTCTCGGGACGTGCTGGACCGTTCACTCATTGATGATTTCCTCCGTTGCCGCCAGGATTCCTCTTCGAGTGCGCCAGGAGGCGCTCGGTGAGTGGGGGGGTACTGTCATGTTTTGTCATTGATTATCATGCCTTGTCCCTGTTCTTCTCCTTCTATTCGTTTCCCTCTGCTGGTCTTATTAGGTTCTTTCCCTCTTTCTATCCCTCTCTCTCCCCCTCCCTCTCTCACTCTCCCGCTCTCTCTTCTCTCTATCGTTCCGTTCCTGCTCCCAGCTGTTCCTATTCCCCTAATCAATCATTTAGTCTTCCCACACCTGTTCCCGATCCTTTTCCCTGATTAGAGTCCCTATTTCTCTCCTTGTTATTCGTTTCTGCCCTGTCGGTTCCTTGTCAAGAATTCACCGTGCTGTGTTTGTGTATCGCCCTGTCGTGTCGTGTTTTCCTCAGATGCTGCGTGGTGAGCAGGTGTCTGAGTCTGTTTGGTTCAAGTGCCTTCCCGAGGCAACCTGCTGTTCACCTGCTGTTCAAGATCGAGTCTCCAGTTTGTCCTCGTCTTTTCGAGTGAAAGTTGTGTTTTTTTGATTGTATTTACTTTACTGGATTAAAGACTCTGTTTTCGCCAAGTCGCTTTTGGGTCCTCTTTCACCTGCATGACAATATCAGCTATCAACATCAGTCCTAACCTAACCATATCAGCTATCAACACCAGTCCTAACCTAACCATATCAGCTATCAACACCAGTCCTAACCTAACCATATCAGCTATCAACACCAGTCCTAACCTAACCATATCAGCACCAGTCCTAACCTAACCATATCAACATCAGTCCTAACCTAACCATATCAACATCAGTCCTAACCTAACCATATCAACATCAGTCCTAACCTAACCATATCAACATCAGTCCTAACCTAACCATATCAGCACCAGTCCTAACCTAACCATATCAGCACCAGTCCTAACCTAACCATATCAACATCAGTCCTAACCTAACCATATCAACATCAGTCCTAACCTAACCATATCAACATCAGTCCTAACCTAACCATATCAGCTATCAACACCAGTCCTAACCTAACCTAACCATATCAGCTATCAACACCAGTCCTAACCTAACCATATCAACATCAGTCCTAACCTAACCATATCAACATCAGTCCTAACCTAACCATATCAACATCAGTCCTAACCTAACCATATCAGCATCAGTCCTAACCTAACCTAACCATATCAGCATCAGTCCTAACCTAACCTAACCATATCAGTATCAGTCCTAACCTAACCTAACCATATCAGCATCAGTCCTAACCTAACCATATCAACATCAGTCCTAACCTAACCATATCAACATCAGTCCTAACCTAACCATATCAGCATCAGTCCTAACCTAACCTAACCATATCAGCATCAGTCCTAACCTAACCTAACCTAACCTAACCATATCAGCTATCAACACCAGTCCTAACCTAACCATATCAGCTATCAACATCAGTCCTAACCTAACCTAACCTAACCTAACCTAACCATATCAGCTATCAACACCAGTCCTAACCTAACCTAACCATATCAGCTATCAACATCAGTCCTAACCTAACCTAACCTAACCTAACCTAACCATATCAGCTATCAACACCAGTCCTAACCTAACCATATCAGCTATCAACACCAGTCCTAACCTAACCATATCAGCTATCAACATCAGTCCTAACCTAACCATATCAGCTATCAACATCAGTCCTAACCTAACCATATCAACATCAGTCCTAACCTAACCATATCAGCTATCAACACCAGTCCTAACCTAACCATATCAGCTATCAACATCAGTCCTAACCTAATCATATCAGCTATCAACACCAGTCCTAACCTAACCATATCAGCACCAGTCCTAACCTAACCATATCAGCTATCAACACCAGTCCTAACCTAACCTAACCATATCAGCTATCAACACCAGTCCTAACCTAACCATATCAGCTATCAACACCAGTCCTAACCTAACCATATCAGCTATCAACACCAGTCCTAACCTAACCATATCAGCTATCAACATCAGTCCTAACCTAACCATATCAGCTATCAACACCAGTCCTAACCTAACCATATCAGCTATCAACACCAGTCCTAACCTAACCATATCAGCTATCAACATCAGTCCTAACCTAACCATATCAGCTATCAACATCAGTCCTAACCTAACCATATCAACATCAGTCCTAACCTAACCATATCAACATCAGTCCTAACCTAACCATATCAACATCAGTCCTAACCTAACCATATCAGCATCAGTCCTAACCTAACCATATCAGCATCAGTCCTAACCTAACCATATCAGCATCAGTCCTAACCTAACCTAACCTAACCATATCAGCTATCAACATCAGTCCTAACCTAACCATATCAGCTATCAACATCAGTCCTAACCTAACCATATCAGCTATCAACATCAGTCCTAACCTAACCATATCAGCTATCAACACCAGTCCTAACCTAACCATATCAGCTATCAACACCAGTCCTAACCTAACCATATCAGCTATCAACACCAGTCCTAACCTAACCATATCAGCTATCAACATCAGTCCTAACCTAACCTAACCATATCAGCTATCAACATCAGTCCTAACCTAACCATATCAGCTATCAACATCAGTCCTAACCTAACCATATCAGCTATCAACATCAGTCCTAACCTAACCATATCAGCTATCAACATCAGTCCTAACCTAACCTAACCATATCAGCTATCAACATCAGTCCTAACCTAACCTAACCATATCAGCTATCAACACCAGTCCTAACCTAACCATATCAGCTATCAACATCAGTCCTAACCTAACCATATCAGCTATCAACACCAGTCCTAACCTAACCATATCAGCTATCAACACCAGTCCTAACCTAACCTAACCATATCAGCATCAGTCCTAACCTAACCATATCAACATCAGTCCTAACCTAACCATATCAGCTATCAACATCAGTCCTAACCTAACCTAACCATATCAGCTATCAACATCAGTCCTAACCTAACCTAACCATATCAGCTATCAACACCAGTCCTAACCTAACCATATCAGCTATCAACATCAGTCCTAACCTAACCATATCAGCTATCAACACCAGTCCTAACCTAACCATATCAGCTATCAACACCAGTCCTAACCTAACCTAACCATATCAGCATCAGTCCTAACCTAACCTAACCATATCAACATCAGTCCTAACCTAACCATATCAGCACCAGTCCTAACCTAACCATATCAGCACCAGTCCTAACCTAACCATATCAGCACCAGTCCTAACCTAACCATATCAGCACCAGTCCTAACCTAACCATATCAGCACCAGTCCTAACCTAACCATATCAGCACCAGTCCTAACCTAACCATATCAACATCAGTCCTAACCTAACCATATCAACATCAGTCCTAACCTAACCATATCAACATCAGTCCTAACCTAACCATATCAGCTATCAACACCAGTCCTAACCTAACCTAACCATATCAGCTATCAACACCAGTCCTAACCTAACCATATCAACATCAGTCCTAACCTAACCATATCAACATCAGTCCTAACCTAACCATATCAGCATCAGTCCTAACCTAACCTAACCATATCAGTATCAGTCCTAACCTAACCATATCAGCTATCAACACCAGTCCTAACCTAACCATATCAACATCAGTCCTAACCTAACCATATCAGCATCAGTCCTAACCTAACCATATCAACATCAGTCCTAACCTAACCATATCAACATCAGTCCTAACCTAACCATATCAACATCAGTCCTAACCTAACCATATCAACATCAGTCCTAACCTAACCATATCAACATCAGTCCTAACCTAACCATATCAGCTATCAACACCAGTCCTAACCTAACCTAACCATATCAGCTATCAACACCAGTCCTAACCTAACCTAACCATATCAGCTATCAACACCAGTCCTAACCTAACCATATCAACATCAGTCCTAACCTAACCATATCAACATCAGTCCTAACCTAACCATATCAGCATCAGTCCTAACCTAACCTAACCATATCAGTATCAGTCCTAACCTAACCATATCAGCTATCAACACCAGTCCTAACCTAACCATATCAACATCAGTCCTAACCTAACCATATCAGCATCAGTCCTAACCTAACCATATCAACATCAGTCCTAACCTAACCATATCAACATCAGTCCTAACCTAACCATATCAACATCAGTCCTAACCTAACCATATCAGCATCAGTCCTAACCTAACCATATCAGCTATCAACACCAGTCCTAACCTAACCATATCAGCTATCAACATCAGTCCTAACCTAACCTAACCTAACCTAACCATATCAGCTATCAACACCAGTCCTAACCTAACCTAACCATATCAGCTATCAACATCAGTCCTAACCTAACCTAACCTAACCTAACCATATCAGCTATCAACACCAGTCCTAACCTAACCATATCAGCTATCAACACCAGTCCTAACCTAACCATATCAGCTATCAACATCAGTCCTAACCTAACCATATCAGCTATCAACATCAGTCCTAACCTAACCATATCAACATCAGTCCTAACCTAACCATATCAGCTATCATCACCAGTCCTAACCTAACCATATCAGCTATCAACATCAGTCCTAACCTAACCATATCAGCTATCAACACCAGTCCTAACCTAACCATATCAGCACCAGTCCTAACCTAACCATATCAGCTATCAACACCAGTCCTAACCTAACCTAACCATATCAGCTATCAACACCAGTCCTAACCTAACCATATCAGCTATCAACACCAGTCCTAACCTAACCATATCAGCTATCAACACCAGTCCTAACCTAACCATATCAGCTATCAACATCAGTCCTAACCTAACCATATCAGCTATCAACACCAGTCCTAACCTAACCATATCAGCTATCAACACCAGTCCTAACCTAACCATATCAGCTATCAACATCAGTCCTAACCTAACCATATCAGCTATCAACACCAGTCCTAACCTAACCATATCAGCTATCAACACCAGTCCTAACCTAACCATATCAACATCAGTCCTAACCTAACCATATCAACATCAGTCCTAACCTAACCATATCAACATCAGTCCTAACCTAACCTAACCATATCAGCATCAGTCCTAACCTAACCATATCAGCTATCAACACCAGTCCTAACCTAACCATATCAGCTATCAACACCAGTCCTAACCTAACCATATCAGCTATCAACACCAGTCCTAACCTAACCATATCAGCTATCAACATCAGTCCTAACCTAACCTAACCATATCAGCTATCAACATCAGTCCTAACCTAACCATATCAGCTATCAACATCAGTCCTAACCTAACCTAACCATATCAGCTATCAACATCAGTCCTAACCTAACCATATCAGCTATCAACATCAGTCCTAACCTAACCATATCAGCTATCAACATCAGTCCTAACCTAACCATATCAGCTATCAACACCAGTCCTAACCTAACCATATCAGCTATCAACATCAGTCCTAACCTAACCTAACCATATCAGCTATCAGCATCAGTCCTAACCTAACCATATCAGCTATCAACACCAGTCCTAACCTAACCATATCAGCTATCAACACCAGTCCTAACCTAACCATATCAGCTATCAACACCAGTCCTAACCTAACCATATCAGCTATCAACATCAGTCCTAACCTAACCTAACCATATCAGCTATCAACATCAGTCCTAACCTAACCATATCAGCTATCAACATCAGTCCTAACCTAACCATATCAGCTATCAACATCAGTCCTAACCTAACCATATCAGCTATCAACACCAGTCCTAACCTAACCATATCAGCTATCAACATCAGTCCTAACCTAACCATATCAGCTATCAACATCAGTCCTAACCTAACCATATCAGCTATCAACACCAGTCCTAACCTAACCATATCAGCTATCAACATCAGTCCTAACCTAACCTAACCATATCAGCTATCAACATCAGTCCTAACCTAACCTAACCATATCAGCTATCAACACCAGTCCTAACCTAACCATATCAGCTATCAACATCAGTCCTAACCTAACCATATCAGCTATCAACACCAGTCCTAACCTAACCATATCAGCTATCAACACCAGTCCTAACCTAACCTAACCATATCAACATCAGTCCTAACCTAACCTAACCTAACCATATCAGCATCAGTCCTAACCTAACCATATCAACATCAGTCCTAACCTAACCATATCAACATCAGTCCTAACCTAACCATATCAACATCAGTCCTAACCTAACCATATCAACATCAGTCCTAACCTAACCTAACCATATCAGCATCAGTCCTAACCTAACCTAACCTAACCATATCAGCATCAGTCCTAACCTAACCTAACCTAACCATATCAGCATCAGTCCTAACCTAACCTAACCTAACCATATCAGCATCAGTCCTAACCTAACCATATCAACATCAGTCCTAACCTAACCATATCAGTATCAGTCCTAACCTAACCATATCAACATCAGTCCTAACCTAACCATATCAGCATCAGTCCTAACCTAACCATATCAACATCAGTCCTAACCTAACCATATCAGTATCAGTCCTAACCTAACCATATCAACATCAGTCCTAACCTAACCATATCAACATCAGTCCTAACCTAACCATATCAGCATCAGTCCTAACCTAACCATATCAACATCAGTCCTAACCTAACCTAACCATATCAACATCAGTCCGAACCCAAGCGATATTGCAGATGCTGTTCTTCCATCCAGTGCTGAGAGCCAAGGTGTTGCCCAACAGCCCTATCAGAGGACTGAAGATCCTACTGGCTTTAGCCAAGGTGTTGCCCAACAGCCCTATCAGAGGACTGAGGATCCTACTGGCTTAGCCAAGGTGTTGCACAACAGCCCTATCAGAGGACTGAGGATCCTACTGGCTTTAGCCAAGGTGTTGCACAACAGCCCTATCAGAGGACTGAGGATCCTACTGGCTTTAGCCAAGGTGTTGCCCAACAGCCCTATCAGAGGACTGAGGATTCTACTGGCTTTAGCCAAGGTGTTGCCCAACAGCCCTATCAGAGGACTGAGGATCCTACTGGCTTTAGCCAAGGTGTTGCCCAACAGCCCTATCAGAGGACTAAGGATTCTACTGGCTTTGACCATCCCGCACGCACACACAAACACACACACACAGACGGCGTGTGCACGCACGCATGAATACGTGCACACATAAATGAACACATGCACAGGCTCACACACACACACAAACACGTTCTCTCTCTCTCTCTGGCAGTGACCATCAAAGAGACACAACTTCCTCCAAAACCACTTCCTGTTTGCAGGAGGGACCTGCTGCTGACTTGGCAGTCTTTTCCCTGGCTAGTCTAGGACGTTTCTGGGAACAGCCTGGTCTCACAAGTATTTTAATTCAATATGGTCAATATGTAACATTGTTTTTAGCATCAAAAGGAGACCTCCAATGTTACTGACAAACTGAAAACAAGTAAACTAGCAGCAGATGGAGGAGGCCTCAGCCAGGGACAAAACTACATGAGACCAAGGGATATACTACAACGAAGGATCAATGAGTTAGCCAGCTAATTTGCCTAAATATATGTATATATATTTTGATAAAGGATAAGCTTGTAAGGAGCATGGTCCAAAAACACATAAGGTTAGCTTTCTTAGTGATTTTGAAAATCAATAGTTATTTCAAACTATTTATCAAAGTTAGCAGGCTCACTCATAGATTCTGCTTTGTATTACACCCCTCACGCAGTTGGGGGAGGAGGACCAGCTCTGTGATGAGGTCAGATACCCCTCAGGCAGTTGGGGGAGGAGGACCAACTCTGAGATGAGTTTAGATACCCCTCATGACACCTGCGAAGGAGTGACAGCTCTGTGATGAGGTCAGATACCCCTCAGGTAGCTGGGGGAGGAGGACCAACTTTCTGATGAGGTCAGATACCCCTCAGGTAGCTGGGGAGGAGGACCAACTCTGTGATGAGGTCAGATACCCCTCAGGTAGCTGGGGAGGAGGACCAACTCTGTGATGAGGTTAGATACCCCTCAGGTAGCTGGGGAGGAGGACCAACTCTGTGATGAGGTCAGATACCCCTCAGGTAGCTGGGGGAGGAGGACCAACTCTGAGATGAGTTTAGATACCCCTCGGGCGACTGGGGGAGGAGGACCAGCTCTGTGATGAGGTCAGATACCCCTCAGGTAGCTGGGGGAGGAGGACCAGCTCCGTGATGAAGTCAGATAGATACCTCTCAGGTAGCTGGGGGAGGAGGACCAGCTCCGTGATGAAGTCAGATACCTCTCAGGTAGCTGGGGGAGGAGGACCAGCTCCGTGATGAAGTCAGATACCTCTCAGGTAGCTGGGGAGGAGGACCAGCTCTGTGATGAAGTCAGATACTCCTCAGGTAGCTGGGGAGGAGGACCAGCTCTGTGATGAAGTCAGATACCTCTCAGGTAGCTGGGGGAGGAGGACCAACTCTGTGAGGAAGTCAGATACCTCTCAGGTAGCTGGGGAGGAGGACCAGCTCTGTGATGAGGTCAGAAGCCCTTCAGGTAGCTGGGGAGGAGGACCAGGTCTGTGATGAGATCATATCATTCAGAATAGACCTGGACCTGGCAGAGTCTGAGGAAACCTGGCCAGGGATAGTTTCCTGCCAGCTGGGAACAGTCTCCTTACCCTCCTCACTAATGAGTCTCCTGGGTCTCAGCTCTCGCTTAATCCACTCATCTGTTTTGACTTCCTTCCCCTACAACAGTAAACCCCAGAACTCTGTTGCTAAAGGTCACCTCGTCCATCCACGTTGTCCTGTTCAACTCTATTTATACGTTTTTGAAGGAACCTCTGATTTGTTCCTCTGTGTTTCCGTTCCCTGTTGTTGTCCATATATGCGTTTTATGGCAACGACGTGAAACATCGATACGCTAGTAAATAAGTGATTTCATGTTTTAAGAGTAATAAAGCCTTCGATCCCAATAAGGAGCAAGGCTCATATGTTCTTGCAGTAGCTTGCAAATTAGGTGTTTTGTAACAACACCCTGAGGTAGCCTAGTGACTGGTCAGTGAGAGAGTGCGTGTGCGTGTGCGTGTGCGTGTGCGTGTGCGTGTGCGTGTGCGTGTGTGTGTGTGTGTGTGTGAGTGTGTGTGTGTGTGTGTTTTAGGTTTTACTATCCTTGTGGGGAACAGAAGTCACCACCAGGACAGTGAAACAAGGGAAATTCAGACAAGTGGGGCCGTTTCTCCCCACAAGGAGAAAGGATATGTGTGTCTGGCTTCAGGAAACTAGGCGTATGTCACACGTCACTACTTCACAGGAGAGCCATTTGAACGGCAGCGTTGTATTGTTGGTCAAAATACATTTGTTTTTGTTTTTGTCAGAAATGACGATCTCATCTCTTGGCATGTCCACCCCATCCACTATCTCAACCAATCGTGGCTAGTGGGAAGGTTCCTGCCTTTTTCAGTGGCTAAACCAACTAGCCTAGTTCTGCTTTTTGAGGTGGCTAACCAAAATGTATTATTTCAGTCGGCCTTATAAATATCTGATGTCGTCTCACCATTTCTCCTGATAGGGTCCACATGACGACAAGGAGAAGCATGTTAATCACAAGAACTTCCACTCTATCAACGTGCAAGTAGTCTGCAATGACACACTAGCCTTCACAAATGTTGTTGCCAAATGGCCCAGGAGCCTGACTCTTCCATTTGATCAAATTCTGCCCCGACAATCAAGTTTTTTATTTTCACATTTCACCTTTATTTAACTAGCCACGTCAGTTAATAAGAACAAACTCTTATTTACAATGACGGCCTACACCGACCAAACCTAGATGACTCTGTCAATTGTGCGCCACCCTATGGGACTCCCAATCACAGCCGGTTGTGATACAGCCTGGATTTGAACCAGAGTGTCTGTAGTAACGCCTCTAGCACTGAGATGTAGTGCCTCAAACCGTTGCACCACTCGGGAGCCTCACGTTTTTACATTTTTAATTTGAATTTCACCTTTATTTAATATTCCACTGTACCTTCGATAGGCAATGATTTGAAAACCTACAAACCTCAGATTTCCCACTTCCTGGTTGGATTTCTTCTCAGGTTTTTGCCTGCCATATGAGTTCTGTTATACTCACAGACATCATTCAAACAGTTTTAGAAACTTCACAGTGTTTTCTATCCAAACATACTAATAATGTGCATATCTTAGCTTCTGGGACTGAGTAACAGGCAGTTGACTCTGGGCACCTCTGGGCACCTTATTCATCCAAGCTACTCAACACTGCCCCCTGCAGCCATAAGAAGAGAACAATAAACGTATTAAAAGAGAAATCAAACAAACACCTGCCTCTGCTTGTTCCTCTGTCATATGATCATGATGATCCGTGGCTCCTACATCCAGGCTCAGGGGAATATGGATGAGGACCAGTGTAATATCTGGAAGGTCAAAGACATTGCGTCAGGTGGACAACAATGTTTCTAGAGCTGTAGGCTCGATATGAGGAGAGAAGTAAACAAGTGTAGGCTTATTTAATCACCCCTGCCCCATAGGCTTATTTAATCACCCCTAACCATAGGCTTATTTAATCACCCCTGTCCCATAGGCTTATTTAATCACCCCTGCCCCATAGGCTTATTTAATCACCCCTGTCCCATAGGCTTATTTAATCACCCCTAACCATAGGCTTATTTAATCACCCCTGTCCCATAGGCTTATTTAATCACCCCTGCCCCATAGGCTTATTTAATCACCCCTGCCCCATAGGCTTATTTAATGTTTTATTCTCGAGACATAAAGCAGATAAATAAATGTAATGAAATGGAATTAACACTTTATTATAGTGGGCAACCCTGTCCCATAGGCTTATTTAATCACCCCTGCCCCATAGGCTTATTTAATCATCCCTGTCCCATAGGCTTATTTAATCACCCCTGCCCCATAGGCTTATTTAATCACCCCTGCCCCATAGGCTTATTTAATCACCCCTGCCCCATAGGCTTATTTAATCACCCCTGTCCCATAGGCTTATTTAATCACCCCTGCCCCATAGGCTTATTTAATCATCCCTGACCCATAGGCTTATTTATTGGTTTCAAGCACGTCACTAATGTCAATGCCTCATAGGAAAATATTTTAAAGAAGTTCTTAAAAAATACATTTACTAAGTTTTTTAAAAACAACTCTAAAAAGGGAGTGAACGATGATGAATGGGTGGAGACAAAGAAGAGCTGTCCAGTAGGTGTGAACGATGCTGAATGGGTGGAGACAAAGAAGAGCTGTCCAGTAGGTGTGAACGATGCTGAATGGGTGGAGACAAAGAAGAGCTGTCCAGTAGGTGTGAACGATGCTGAATGGGTGGAGACAAAGAAGAGCTGTCCAGTAGGTGTGAACGATGCTGAATGGGTGGAGACAAAGAAGAACTCTCCAGTAGGTGTGAACGATGCTGAATGGGTGGAGACAAAGAAGAGCTGTCCAGTAGGTGTGAACGATGCTGAATGGGTGGAGACAAAGAAGAACTCTCCAGTAGGTGTGAACGATGCTGAATGGGTGGAGACAAAGAAGAGCTCTCCAGTAGGTGTGAACGATGCTGAATGGGTGGAGACAAGGAAGAGCTGTCCAGTAGGTGTGAACGATGTTGAATGGGTGGAGACAAAGAAGAGCTTGTCCAGTAGGTGTGAACGATGCTGAATGGGTGGAGACAAAGAAGAGCTTGTCCAGTAGGTGTGAACGATGCTGAATGGGTGGAGACAAAGAAGAGCTGTCCAGTAGGTGTGAACGATGCTGAATGGGTGGAGACAAAGAAGAGCTCTCCAGTAGGTGTGAACGATGCTGAATGGGTGGAGATAAAGAAGAGCTCTCCAGTAGGTGTGAACGATGCTGAATGGGTGGAGATAAAGAAGAGCTCTCCAGTAGGTGTACCAAAACATTCAAGGTCCATT
>NW_025746777.1:35000-37500 GCF_021184085.1 Oncorhynchus gorbuscha
AAGAGAGAGGGATGGGGGATGCTCCTTTTAAGTTTTTGGAGAGAGAAAGGACAAGAGGGATGCTCCTTTTAGTTTTTTGAGTGGTTGAAGAATGGGGGCTCTTTCAAAACAGCCTCTAAGGCAACTGAGAGATTAGTCACAACTGCAGGAAACAGAGATTACAGTGTGTTGCCCTTTTAATTAAGGAGTGTCTTGACATATATAGATTACAGTGTGTTGCCCTTTTAATGAAGGAGTGTCTTGACATCTATAGATTACAGTGTGTTGCCCTTTTAATTAAGGAGTGTCTTGACATCTATAGATTACAGATGTGTTGCCGTCTGTCAGATGACAGCTGTCAGTCAAACTGCTCAAAAGTGAAACCGAAACTCAAGTTGAGGCATTCATTTCCGAGTGGTTAAGGTTAGGGTTGAAGTTAGGGTTAAGGTTGAGGTTAGGGTTTAGGTTAGGGTTAAAGTTTGGTTTAAGGTTAGGGTTGAGATTAGGGTTAAGGTTAGGGTTGAAGTTAGGGTTAAGGTTGAGGTTAGGGTTTAGGTTAGGGTTAAAGTTTGGTTTAAGGTTAGGGTTGAGATTAGGGTTAAGGTTAGGGTTAGGTTTGGGTTAAGGTTAGGGTTGAGATTAGGGTTAAGGTTAGGGTTAGGGTTAGGTTTGGGTTAAGGTTAGGGTTGATATTAGGGTTAAGGTTAGGGTTAGGGTTAGGGTTGAGGTTAAGGTTAAGGTTGAGGTTAGGGGTAAGGTTAGGGTTGAGGTTAGGGTTAGGAGTAAGGTTAGGATTGAGGTTAAGGTTGAGGTTAGGGGTAAAGTTAGGATTGAGGTTAGGGTTGGGTTTGGGTTAAGGTTGAGGTTAGGGGTAATGATAGGGTTGAGGTTAGGGTTAGGTTTGGGTTAAGGTTAGGGTTGAGATTAGGGTTAGGTTTGAGTTAAGGGTAAGGTTAGGGTTAGGTTTGGGTTAAGGTTAGGGTTGAGATTAGGGTTAGGTTTGGGTGAAGGTTAGGGTTGAGATTAGGGCTAAGGTTGAGGTTACGGTTGAGATTAAGGTTAGGGTTGAGATTAGGGTTAAAATTGAGGTTAGGGTTGAGATTAGGGTTAAGGTTGAGGTTAGGGTTGAGATTAAGGTTAGGGTTGAGGTTAGGGTTGAGGTTAGGGGTAAGGTTACAGTTGAGATTAGGGGTAAAATTTGGGTTGAGGTTATGGTTAGGGTTAGGGGTAAGGTTAGGATTGAGGTTAGGGGTATAGGGTTAGGGTTATGGTTAGGGTTAGGGTTAAGGTTAAGGTTAGGGTTGAGATTAAGGTTTGGGTTGAGGTTAGGGGTAAGGTTAGGGTTGAGGTTAGGATTGAGGTTAGGGTATAGGGTTGAGGTTAGGGGTAAGGTTAGGGGTAAGGTTAGGGTTGAGGTTAGGGTATAGGGTTGAGGTTAGGGGTAAGGTTAGGGGTAAGGTTAGTGTTTAGGTTAGGGTTAGGTTAGGGTTGAGGTTAGGGTTAGGGTTAGGGTCCATCAGCCCCTCCTTCCCATCAGCCCCTCCATCCCATCACTCCCATCAGCCCCTCCATCCCATCAGCCCCTCCCTTCACTCCCATCAACCACTCCCTCCCTTCCCTCCCATCAGCCCCTAGCCCAATAGCAAGGCTATGCTCACTGAGTCTGTACATAGTCAAAGCTTTCCTTACGTTTGGGTCAGTCACAGTGGTCAGGTATTCAGCCACTGTGTACTCTCTGTTTAGGGCCAAATAGCATTCTAGTTTGCTCTGTTTTTTGGTTAATTCTTTCCAACGTGTCAAGTAATTATCTTTTTGTTTTCTCATGATTTGCTTGGGTCTAATTGTGCCGCTGTCCTGGGGCTCTGTGGGGTGTGTTTGTGTTTGTGAACAGAGCCCCAGGACCAGCTTGCCTGCCTCTTCTCCAGGTTCATCTCTCTGAAGGTGATGGCTTTGTTATGGAAGGTTTGGGAATCGCTTCCTTTTAGGTGGTTGTAGTATTTAATGTCTCTTTTCTGGATTTTGATAATTAGTGGGTATCGGCCTCATTCTGCTCTGCGTGCATTATTTGGTGTTCTACGTTGTACACAGGGAATATTTTTTCAGAATTCTGCATGCAGAGTCTCAATCTGGTATTTGTCCAATTTTGTGAAGACTTGGTTGGTGAGCGGACCCCAGACCTCACAACCATAAAGGGCAATGGACTCTATGACAGATTCAAGTATTTTTAGCCAGATCCTAATTGGTATGTTGAATTTTATGTTCCTTTTGATGTCATAGAATGCCCTTCTTGCCTTGTCTCTCAGATCGTTCACAGCTTTGTGGAAGTTACCTGTGGCGCTGATGTTTAGGCCAAGGTATGTATAGTTTTTTGTGTGCTCAAGGGCAATGGTGTCTAGATGGAATTTGTATTTGTGGTCCTGGCGACTGGACCTTTTTTGGAACACCATCATTTTGGTCTTACTGAGATTTACTGTCAGGGCAACTCCTGCCCAGGTCTGGCAGAATCTGTGCAGAATATCTA
>NW_025746777.1:42500-50000 GCF_021184085.1 Oncorhynchus gorbuscha
TGATGTCTAGGCCATGAGGTCTGATATACGAGGTCTAATATACGAGGTCTGATATACGAGGTCTGATATACGAGGTCTGATATACGAGATCTGATATACGAGGTCTGATATACGAGGTCTAATATACGAGGCAATGAGGTCTGATATACGAGGTCTAATATACGAGGTCTGATATACGAGGTCTGATATACGAGGTCTGATATACGAGGTCTAATATACGAGGCCATGAGGTCTGATATACGAGGTCTGATATACGAGGTCTGATATACGAGGCCATGAGGTCTGATATACGAGGTCTGATATACGAGGCCATGAGGTCTGGTATACGAGGTCTGATATATGAGGTCTGGTATACGAGGTCTGATATACGAGGTCTGATATACGAGGCCATGAGGTCTGGTATATGAGGTCTGATATACGAGGCCATGAGGTCTGATATACGAGGTCTGATACACAAGCTCTAATATACAAAGTCTGATATACGAGGTCTGATATACGAGGTCTGATATACGAGGTCTGATATACGAGGTCTGATATACGAGGTCTGATACACAAGCTCTAATATACAAAGTCTGATATACGAGGTCTGATATACGAGGACATGATGTCTGATGTCTAGGCCATGAGGTCTGATATGAGGTCTGATATACGAGGCCATGCCGTCTGATGTCTAGGCCATGAGGTCTGATATACGAGGTCTGATATACGAGGTCTGATAAACGAGGTCTGATATACAAGGTCTGAAATACGAGGTCATATATACGAGGTCTGATATACGAGGCCATGATGTCTGATGTCGAGACCATGAGGTGTGATATACAAAGGCCAAACAATTAGATGTCAAGAGAGAGAGAGAGAGAGAGAGAGAGAGAGAGAGAGAGAGAGAGAGAGAGAGAGAGAGAGAGAGAGAGAGAGAGAGAGAGAGAGAGAGAGAGAGAGAGAGAGAGAGGGAGAGAGAGAGAGAGAGAGAGAGAGAGAGAGAGAGAGAGAGAGAGAGAGAGAGAGAGAGAGAGAGAGAGAGAGAGAGAGAGAGAGTGGGAGAGTGAACTTTTATTTCGGGATTCCCGAACAGGGGTTGAAAGTTTGTATGTGTGTGCGTTCTCTCTGTCTTTCTCTCCTCTCTCTCTCTCTCTCTCTCTCTCTCTCTCTCTCTCTCTCTCTCTCTCTCTCTCTCTCTCTCTCTGTCTCTCTCTCTCTCTCTCTCTCTCTCTCTCTCTCTCTCTCTCTCTCTCTCTCTCTCTCTCTCTCTCTCTCTCTCTCTCTCTCTCTCTCTTCTCTCTCTCTTCTTTCTCTCTCTCTCTCTCTCTCTCTCTCTCTCTCTCTCTCTCTCTCTCTCTCTCTCTCTGTCTCTCTCTCTCTCTCTCTCTCTCTCTCGCTCTCTCTCTCTCTCTCTCTCTCTCTCTCTCTCTCTCTCTCTCTCTCTCTCTCTCTCTCTCTCTCTCTCTGTCTCTCTCTCTCGCTCTCGCTTCTCTCTCTCTCTCTCTCTCTCTCTCTCTCTCTCTGTCTCTCTCTCTCGCTCTCGCTTTCTCTCTCTCTCTCTCTCTCTCTCTCTCTCTCTCTCTCTCTCTCTCTCTCTCTGTGTCTCTCTCTCTCTCTCTCTCTCTCTCTCTCTGGTTTCCACAATGATTACACAGCTACCAGCAGCAATTTACATCCAAATTAGAATCAGATGAAAAAGAGAACTACTCTTTCCCTCCCCTCCCTCTCTGCCTCTCACTTTCTCTTCCTGTCTGCTGTGCTGAAGCAGAAGTTATCTGAAGTCTGGAAATGGGACAGGACTTCCACTGAAAGAGGCCTGGATGTCTCTATTGGAGTCTCCCTCTGAAGAGCAGAAATGTTCCAGCTTGGATCTAAGAGATGGGAGGGGGGGGTGTCCGACTCAAACAAACATGGCCACCAGCCACTATCTTAGCACCCTCTTGTGGTAAATAGATCGTCAGAAAGTAGAAAGCGTTGCTCCCACTATCACTCGCTGCAACAACAAAGGGACTGTACTATATCTCGAAAAGTTATGTTTTTATTTTTATTTTATTTTTATTTTTTTCACCTTTATTTAACCATGTAGGCCAGTTGAGAACAACTTTTCATTTACAGCTGCGACCTGGCCAAGATAAAGCAAAGCAGTGCGGCAAAAAACAACAACACAGAGTTACACATGGAATAAACCAACGTACAGTTAATAAGACAATAGAAAAATCTATATACAGTGTGTGAAAATGGAGTAAGGAGGTAAGGCAATATATAGCCCAATAGTCACGAAGTCATTACAATTTATCAAATGAACACTGGAGTGATAGATGTGCAGATGATGATGTACAAGAAGAGATACTGAGGTGCAAAACAGCAAAAAAAAGTAAACAAATAACAATATGGGGATGAGGTAGTTGGATGGGCTATTTACAGATGGGCTGTGTACAGCTGCAGCGATCGATAAGCTGCTCAGATAGCTGATGCTTAAAGTTGGTGAGGGAGATTTCAGTCTCCAATTTCAGCGATTTTTGCAATTCATTCCAGTCATTGGCAAAACCGATGGCACTGTGATAGACTGCATCCAGTTTGCTGAGTAGAGTCTTGGAGGCTATTTTGTAAATGACATCGCCGAAGTCGAGGATCGGTAGGATGGTCAGTTTTACGAGGGTATGTTTGGCAGCGTGACTGAAGTGGGTGAAAATGTGCTTTGGTAATGAAATGTCACTTCCTTATGTCATGAAGTACATTTGACCTGTCTGGGAGGTTTTACCTTGTTCTCTGGTGATGATGTCATAAAGTACATTTAACCTGTCTGGGAGGATTTACCTTGTTCTCTGGTGATGATGTCATAAAGTACATTTGACCTGTCTGGGAGGTCCTAGAGGATACCCAGTCTAAGATACCAGAGAGAAAGTAATGCAGAAGCACTGTGACTAGTAAAACTCCCTAGAGGATACCCAGTCTAAGATACCAGAGAGAAAGTAACGCAGAGGCACTGTGGCTAGTAAAACTCCCTAGAGGATACCCAGTCTAAGATACCAGAGAGAAAGCAATGCAGAGGCACTGTGGCTAGTAAAACTCCCTAGAGGATACCCAGTCTAAGATACCAGAGAGAAAGTAACGCAGAGGCACTGTGGCTAGTAAAACTCCCTAGAGGATACCCAGTCTAAGATACCAGAGAGAAAGCAATGCAGAGGCACTGTGGCTAGTAAAACTCCCTAGAGGATACCCAGTCTAAGATACCAGAGAGAAAGTAACGCAGAGGCACTGTGGCTAGTAAAACTCCCTAGAGGATACCCAGTCTAAGATACCAGAGAGAAAGTAACGCAGAGGCACTGTGGCTAGTAAAACTCCCTAGAGGATACCCAGTCTAAGATACCAGAGAGAAAGTAACGCAGAGGCACTGTGGCTAGTAAAACTCCCTAGAGGATACCCAGTCTAAGATACCAGAGAGAAAGCAATGCAGAGGCAGAAGCACTGTGGCTAGTAAAACTCCCTAGAGGATACCCAGTCTAAGATACCAGAGAGAAAGTAATGCAGAGGCAGAAGCACTGTGGCTAGTAAAACTCCCTAGAGGATACCCAGTCTAAGATACCAGAGAGAAAGTAACGCAGAAGCACTGTGGCTAGTAAAACTCCCTAGAGGACACCCAGTCTAAGATACCAGAGAGAAAGTAACGCAGAGGCACTGTGGCTAGTAAAACTCCCTAGAGGATACCCAGTCTAAGATACCAGAGAGAAAGTAACGCAGAGGTAGAAGCACTGTGGCTAGTAAAACTCCCTAGAGGATACCCAGTCTAAGATACCAGAGAGAAAGTAACGCAGAGGCACTGTGGCTAGTAAAACTCCCTAGAGGATACCCAGTCTAAGATACCAGAGAGAAAGCAATGCAGAGGCACTGTGGCTAGTAAAACTCCCTAGAGGATACCCAGTCTAAGATACCAGAGAGAAAGTAACGCAGAGGCACTGTGGCTAGTAAAACTCCCTAGAGGATACCCAGTCTAAGATACCAGAGAGAAAGCAATGCAGAGGCACTGTGGCTAGTAAAACTCCCTAGAGGATACCCAGTCTAAGATACCAGAGAGAAAGTAACGCAGAGGCACTGTGGCTAGTAAAACTCCCTAGAGGATACCCAGTCTAAGATACCAGAGATAAAGTAATGCAGAGGCACTGTGGCTAGTAAAACTCCCTAGAGGATACCCAGTCTAAGATACCAGAGAGAAAGTAACGCAGAGGCACTGTGGCTAGTAAAACTCCCTAGAGGATACCCAGTCTAAGATACCAGAGAGAAAGTAACGCAGAGGCACTGTGGCTAGTAAAACTCCCTAGAGGACACCCAGTCTAAGATACCAGAGAGAAAGTAACGCAGAGGCACTGTGGCTAGTAAAACTCCCTAGAGGATACCCAGTCTAAGATACCAGAGAGAAAGTAATGCAGAGGCACTGTGGCTAGTAAAACTCCCTAGAGGATACCCAGTCTAAGATACCAGAGAGAAAGTAACGCAGAGGTAGAAGCACTGTGGCTAGTAAAACTCCCTAGAGGATACCCAGTCTAAGATACCAGAGAGAAAGTAACGCAGAGGCACTGTGGCTAGTAAAACTCCCTAGAGGATACCCAGTCTAAGATACCAGAGAGAAAGCAATGCAGAGGCAGAAGCACTGTGGCTAGTAAAACTCCCTAGAGGATACCCAGTCTAAGATACCAGAGAGAAAGCAATGCAGAGGCAGAAGCACTGTGGCTAGTAAAACTCCCTAGAGGATACCCAGTCTAAGATACCAGAGAGAAAGTAATGCAGAGGCAGAAGCACTGTGGCTAGTAAAACTCCCTAGAGGATACCCAGTCTAAGATACCAGAGAGAAAGCAATGCAGAGGCAGAAGCACTGTGGCTAGTAAAACTCCCTAGAGGATACCCAGTCTAAGATACCAGAGAGAAAGTAATGCAGAAGCACTGTGACTAGTAAAACTCCCTAGAGGATACCCAGTCTAAGATACCAGAGAGAAAGTAACGCAGAGGCACTGTGGCTAGTAAAACTCCCTAGAGGATACCCAGTCTAAGATACCAGAGAGAAAGCAATGCAGAGGCACTGTGGCTAGTAAAACTCCCTAGAGGATACCCAGTCTAAGATACCAGAGAGAAAGTAACGCAGAGGCACTGTGGCTAGTAAAACTCCCTAGAGGATACCCAGTCTAAGATACCAGAGAGAAAGCAATGCAGAGGCACTGTGGCTAGTAAAACTCCCTAGAGGATACCCAGTCTAAGATACCAGAGAGAAAGTAACGCAGAGGCACTGTGGCTAGTAAAACTCCCTAGAGGATACCCAGTCTAAGATACCAGAGAGAAAGTAACGCAGAGGCACTGTGGCTAGTAAAACTCCCTAGAGGATACCCAGTCTAAGATACCAGAGAGAAAGTAACGCAGAGGCACTGTGGCTAGTAAAACTCCCTAGAGGATACCCAGTCTAAGATACCAGAGAGAAAGCAATGCAGAGGCAGAAGCACTGTGGCTAGTAAAACTCCCTAGAGGATACCCAGTCTAAGATACCAGAGAGAAAGTAATGCAGAGGCAGAAGCACTGTGGCTAGTAAAACTCCCTAGAGGATACCCAGTCTAAGATACCAGAGAGAAAGTAACGCAGAAGCACTGTGGCTAGTAAAACTCCCTAGAGGACACCCAGTCTAAGATACCAGAGAGAAAGTAACGCAGAGGCACTGTGGCTAGTAAAACTCCCTAGAGGATACCCAGTCTAAGATACCAGAGAGAAAGTAACGCAGAGGTAGAAGCACTGTGGCTAGTAAAACTCCCTAGAGGATACCCAGTCTAAGATACCAGAGAGAAAGCAATGCAGAGGCACTGTGGCTAGTAAAACTCCCTAGAGGATACCCAGTCTAAGATACCAGAGAGAAAGTAACGCAGAGGCACTGTGGCTAGTAAAACTCCCTAGAGGATACCCAGTCTAAGATACCAGAGAGAAAGCAATGCAGAGGCACTGTGGCTAGTAAAACTCCCTAGAGGATACCCAGTCTAAGATACCAGAGAGAAAGTAACGCAGAGGCACTGTGGCTAGTAAAACTCCCTAGAGGATACCCAGTCTAAGATACCAGAGATAAAGTAATGCAGAGGCACTGTGGCTAGTAAAACTCCCTAGAGGATACCCAGTCTAAGATACCAGAGAGAAAGTAACGCAGAGGCACTGTGGCTAGTAAAACTCCCTAGAGGATACCCAGTCTAAGATACCAGAGAGAAAGTAACGCAGAGGCACTGTGGCTAGTAAAACTCCCTAGAGGACACCCAGTCTAAGATACCAGAGAGAAAGTAACGCAGAGGCACTGTGGCTAGTAAAACTCCCTAGAGGATACCCAGTCTAAGATACCAGAGAGAAAGTAATGCAGAGGCACTGTGGCTAGTAAAACTCCCTAGAGGATACCCAGTCTAAGATACCAGAGAGAAAGTAACGCAGAGGTAGAAGCACTGTGGCTAGTAAAACTCCCTAGAGGATACCCAGTCTAAGATACCAGAGAGAAAGTAACGCAGAGGCACTGTGGCTAGTAAAACTCCCTAGAGGATACCCAGTCTAAGATACCAGAGAGAAAGCAATGCAGAGGCAGAAGCACTGTGGCTAGTAAAACTCCCTAGAGGATACCCAGTCTAAGATACCAGAGAGAAAGCAATGCAGAGGCAGAAGCACTGTGGCTAGTAAAACTCCCTAGAGGATACCCAGTCTAAGATACCAGAGAGAAAGTAATGCAGAGGCAGAAGCACTGTGGCTAGTAAAACTCCCTAGAGGATACCCAGTCTAAGATACCAGAGAGAAAGCAATGCAGAGGCAGAAGCACTGTGGCTAGTAAAACTCCCTAGAGGATACCCAGTCTAAGATACCAGAGAGAAAGTAATGCAGAAGCACTGTGACTAGTAAAACTCCCTAGAGGATACCCAGTCTAAGATACCAGAGAGAAAGTAACGCAGAGGCACTGTGGCTAGTAAAACTCCCTAGAGGATACCCAGTCTAAGATACCAGAGAGAAAGCAATGCAGAGGCACTGTGGCTAGTAAAACTCCCTAGAGGATACCCAGTCTAAGATACCAGAGAGAAAGTAACGCAGAGGCACTGTGGCTAGTAAAACTCCCTAGAGGATACCCAGTCTAAGATACCAGAGAGAAAGCAATGCAGAGGCACTGTGGCTAGTAAAACTCCCTAGAGGATACCCAGTCTAAGATACCAGAGAGAAAGTAACGCAGAGGCACTGTGGCTAGTAAAACTCCCTAGAGGATACCCAGTCTAAGATACCAGAGAGAAAGTAACGCAGAGGCACTGTGGCTAGTAAAACTCCCTAGAGGATACCCAGTCTAAGATACCAGAGAGAAAGTAACGCAGAGGCACTGTGGCTAGTAAAACTCCCTAGAGGATACCCAGTCTAAGATACCAGAGAGAAAGCAATGCAGAGGCAGAAGCACTGTGGCTAGTAAAACTCCCTAGAGGATACCCAGTCTAAGATACCAGAGAGAAAGTAATGCAGAGGCAGAAGCACTGTGGC
>NW_025746777.1:55000-57500 GCF_021184085.1 Oncorhynchus gorbuscha
GGGCCAAGGCACACTGGGCCAGATTCATGGTACTGTCTCCAAAATGGGTCAAGGCGCACTGGGACAGATTCATGGTGCTGTCTCCAAAATGGGCCAAGGCGCACTGGGACAGATTCATGGTGCTGTCTCCAAAATGGGCCAAGGTAACACTGGGACAGATTCATGGTGCTGTCTCCAAAATGGGCCAAGGCACACTGGGCCAGATTCATGGTACTGTCTCCAAAATGGGCCAAGGTAACACTGGGACAGATTCATGGTGCTGTCTCCAAAATGGGCCAAGGCACACTGGGACAGATTCATGGTGCTTTCTCCAAAATGGGCCAAGGCACACTGGGCCAGATTCATGGTACTGTCTCCAAAATGGGCCAAGGCACACTGGGCCAGATTCATGGTGCTGTCTCCAAAATGGGCCAAGGCGCACTGGGACAGATTCATGGTGCTGTCTCCAAAATGGCACCCTGTTCCCTCGGTTATTAAATAAACTGAAGAAACATTCTAAATCACCTGTCAATCCGGCAGTGGATATCACACACACACACACACACACACACACACACACACACACACACACACACACACACACACACACACACACACACACACACACACACACACACACACACACACACACACACACACACACACACACACACACACACACACACACACACACACACACACACACACACACACACACACATTGTTCTTGCAAGATAAACAGCTGGGGTCATGCTCTTGATCACCTGTTCTTCAAACTTCCCAACTGCATTCAGATCCTACAGTGACATAGAGAAAGTCTTCATCATTCCCAGTCCCTACAGTGACATAGAGAAAGCCTTCATCATTCACAGTCCCTACAGTGACATAGAGAAATCCTTCATCATTCACAGTCCCTACAGTGACATAGAGAAAGCCTTCATCATTCCCAGTCCCTACAGTGACATAGAGAAAGCCTTCATCATTCCCAGTCCCTACAGTGACATAGAGAAAGCCTTCATCATTCACAGTCCCTACAGTAACACAGAGAAAGCCTTCATCATTCCCAGTCCCTACAGTGACATAGAGAAAGCCTTCATCATTCCCAGTCCCTACAGTGACATAGAGAAAGCCTTCATCATTCCCAGTCCCTACAGTGACATAGAGAAAACCTTCATCATTCACAGTCCCTACAGTAACACAGAGAAAGCCTTCATCATTCCCAGTCCCTACAGTGACATAGAGAAAGCCTTCATCATTCCCAGTCCCTACATTGACAATGAGAAAGCCTTCATCATTCCCAGTCCCTACAGTGACAGAGAAAGCCTTCATTATTCCCAGTCCCTGCTTTAACGTAGAGAAAGCCTTCATTATTTCCAGTCCCTGCTTTAACATAGAGAAAGCCTTCATCATTCCCAGTCCCTGCTTTAACATAGAGAAAGCCTTCATCATTCACAGTCCCTACAGTAACACAGAGAAAGCCTTCATCATTCCCAGTCCCTACAGTGACATAGAGAAAGCCTTCATCATTCCCAGTCCCTACATTGACAATGAGAAAGCCTTCATCATTCCCAGTCCCTACAGTGACAGAGAAAGCCTTCATTATTCCCAGTCCCTGCTTTAACATAGAGAAAGCCTTCATTATTTCCAGTCCCTGCTTTAACATAGAGAAAGCCTTCATCATTCCCAGTCCCTACAGTGACATAGAGAAAGCCTTCATTATTCCCAGTCCCTGCTTTAACATAGAGAAAGCCTTCATCATTCCCAGTCCCTACAGTGACATAGAGAAAGCCTTCATCATTCATAGTCCCTGCTTTAACATAGAGAAAGCCTTCATCATTCCCAGTCCCTACAGTGACATAGAGAAAGCCTTCATCATTCACAGTCCCTGCTTTAACATAGAGAAAGCCTTCATCATTCATAGTCCCTGCTTTAACATAGAGAAAGCCTTCATCATTCCCAGTCCCTACAGTGACATAGAGAAAGCCTTCATTATTTCCAGTCCCTGCTTTAACATAGAGAAAGCCTTCATCATTCCCAGTCCCTACAGTGACATAGAGAAAACCTTCATCATTCACAGTCCCTGCTTTAACATAGAGAAAGCCTTCATCATTCCCAGTCCCTACAGTGACATAGAGAAAGCCTTCATCATTCACAGTCCCTGCTTTAACATAGAGAAAGCCTTCATCATTCATAGTCCCTGCTTTAACATAGAGAAAGCCTTCATCATTCCCAGTCCCTACAGTGACATAGAGAAAGCCTTCATTATTCCCAGTCCCTGCTTTAACATAGAGAAAGCCTTCATTATTCCCAGTCCCTGCTTTAACATAGAGAAAGCCTTCATCATTCCCAGTCCCTGCTTTAACATAGAGAAAGCCTTCATCATTCCCAGTCCCTGCTTTAACATAGAGAAAGCCTTCATTATTCCCAGTCCCTGCTTTAACATAGAGAAAGCCTTCATCATTCCCAGTCCCTACAGTGACACAGAGAAAGCCTTCATTCACCATTCACAACTCTACTGCAC
>NW_025746777.1:60000-75000 GCF_021184085.1 Oncorhynchus gorbuscha
CCTCTCCTCTCCTCTCCTCTCCTCTCCTCTCCTCTCCTCTCCTCTCCTCTTCTCTTCTCTTCTCTTCTCTTCTCTTCTCTTCTCTTCTCTTCTCTTCTCTTCTCTTCTCTTCTCTTCTCTTCTCTTCTCCTCTCCTCTCCTCTCCTCTCCTCTCCTCTCCTCTCTTCTCTTCTCTTCTCTTCTCCTCTCCTCTCCTCTCCTCTTCTCTTCTCTTCTCTTATCTTCCCTTCTCCTCTCCTCTACTCTTCCTATCCTCTTCTATACTCTCCTCTCTTCTCCTCTCCTCTCCTCTCCTCTCCTCTCCTCTCCTCTCCTCTCCTCTCCTCTCCTCTCCTCTCCTCTCCTCTCCTCTCCTCTTCTCTTCTCTTCTCTTCTCTTCTCTTCTCTTCTCTTCTCTTCTCTTCTCTTCTCTTCTCTTCTCTTCTCTTCTCTTCTCTTCTCCTCTCCTCTCCTCTCCTCTCCTCTCTCTTCATCTCCTCTTCTATACTCTCCTCTCTCACCATTCTCTCACTATAGCTCCTCTCCTCTCCACCCCTCTCCTCTCCTCCTCTTCTCTTTCACCCCTACCATATTTTCTCCCCGCCCCTCTCTCCCTCCCCCCCTCCTCTCCTCTGCCCATCTCTCCCTCTCTCCTTTGTCTTCCTCTCTTCTCTTCATGTCCCTCTTCCTCCCTCTCAGGAAAGACAGTTCCGCCTCAGCTGTGACCATGTGTGAAACATTATGATATGGAACAGGATGTATAAAACTGAGACAAGAAGAAGAGAGGAGGAAGAAGAGGAGGAGGAGGAGAAGAAGGAGGAGGATAAGAAAGATTAGGAGTATCCGGAAACAGTGTGTCATCTTCATAACATTCTCCTTGGATATTAAGAGGGGTTAGGAATGCAGAAACACCAACTGGCAGTTATGTACTGTGTATACGTTTCAGACCAAACATATCTACAGAGGCTATGTTCTGCCTCTGTTTCCTTCCATAGTGTTTAATGCAATATGCACAGCGGTCAAAAGGGGCATTGTATTCAGATGGTGCCAGTTATTATGACCAGCAATAATTGTCCTGCTCCGCAATTGCTATTTACTCTAATACAAGTTATTTCAGTAGGTGGAGAAACCATTACTTTCAATATCATTTGAGAATATCATCTGTTTTCCCTGGTAAGAGCTCTAACCAGTCTGAATATAATCTGTTTTCCCTGGTAAGAGCTCTAAACAGTCTGAATATCAACTGTTTTCTCTCCTCATATTAAGAGCTCTAACCAGTCTGAATATCAACTGTTTTCCCTAGTAAGAGCTCTAACCAGTCTGAATATCAACTGTTTTCTCTCCTCATAGTGAGAACTCTAACCAGTCTGAATATCAACTGTTTTCTCTCCTGATATTAAGAGCTCTAACCAGTCTGAATATCACCTGTTTTCCATAGTAAGAGCTTTAACCAGTCTGAATATCACCTGTTTTCCATAGTAAGAGCTTTAACCAGTCTGAATATCACCTGTTTTCCATAGTAAGAGCTCTAACCAGTCTGAATATCAACTGTTTTCCATAGTAAGAGCTTTAACCAGTCTGAATATCAACTGTTTTCCCTAGTAAGAGCTCTAACCAGTCTGAATATCAACTGTTTTCCATAGTAAGAGCTCTAACCAGTCTGAATATCAACTGTTTTCCCTCCTCATAGTGAGAGCTCTAACAAGTCTGAATATCAACTGTTTTCCATAGTAAGAGCTTTAACCAGTCTGAATATCAACTGTTTTCCCTAGTAAGAGCTCTAACCAGTCTGAATATCAACTGTTTTCCATAGTAAGAGCTCTAACCAGTCTGAATATCAACTGTTTTCCATAGTAAGAGCTCTAACCAGTCTGAATATCAACTGTTTTCCCTCCTCATAGTGAGAGCTCTAACAAGTCTGAATATCAACTGTTTTCGCTAGTAAGAGCTCTAACCAGTCTGAATATCAAGTATTTTCCCTCCTGATAGTAAGACCTCTAACCAGTCTGAATATCAACTGTTTTCTCTCCTCATAGTAAGAGCTCTAACCAGTCTGAATATCAACTATTGTCCCTCCTCATAATAGAGCTCTAACCAGTCTGAATATCATCTGTTTTCCCTCATTATAGTAAGAGCTCTAACCAGTCTGAATATCAACTGTTTTCCCTCCTGATAGTGAGAGCTCTAACCAGTCTGAATATCATCTGTTTTCCCTCATTATAGTAAGAGCTCTAACCAGTCTGAATATCAACTATTTTCCCTCCTCATAATAGAGCTCTAACCAGTCTGAATATCAACTGTTTTCTCTCCTGACAGTAAGAGCTCTAACCAGTCTGAATATCAAGTATTTTCCCTCCTCATAATAGAGCTCTAACCAGTCTGAATATCATCTGTTTTCCCTCCTCATAGTGAGAGCTCTAACAAGTCTGAATATCAACTGTTTTCCCTAGTAAGAGCTCTAACCAGTCTGAATATCAACTGTTTTCTCTCCTGACAGTAAGAGCTCTAACCAGTCTGAATATCAAGTATTTTCCCTCATCATAATAGAGCTCTAACCAGTCTGAATATCATCTGCTTTCCCTCCTCGTAATAAGAGCTCTAACCAGTCTGCAAGGCCAAACACACCTGGGATTGTTCATCATGTCTTCACAGATGGCTGCTTGTTACTAATGCAGCCCCAGTCTGTGTCTATGTGTGTGCGTGTGTGTACACTCCTGAAAGGGTATATGTGCATTTGTGTGCCTGAGAGAGAGAGAGAGAGAGAGAGAGAGAGAGAGAGAGAGAGAGAGAGAGAGAGAGAGAGAGAGAGAGAGAGAGAGAGAGAGAGAGAGAGAGAGAGAGAGAGAGAGAGAGAGAGAGAGAGAGAGAGAGAGAGAGAGAGAGAGAGAGAGAGAGAGAGAGAGACAGAGACACAGAGAGAGGGGAATGAGAGAGAGAGAGAGAGAGAGAGAGAGAGAGAGAGAGAGAGAGACAGAGAGAGAGAGAGAGAGAGAGAGAGAGAGAGAGAGAGAGAGAGAGAGAGAGAGAGAGAGAGAGAGAGAGAGAGAGAGAGAGAGAGAGAGAGAGAATGGGGTGGGGATGGTGGGAGCGTGTATGTCCTGGGGACATTCTTCAGTATGTCTTCCCCAAGTCCCCCAAGTCCCCCAAGTCCTGTTCTGCTGTTCCAGATAGACACATCCCCCCCTCCAAACCCCATAGTCAGACGGGTTGGGAAATGTAGCTTTCCTGGCACTCTCTATGCTCCTAGAAAACCTCTGTGTGCTGTACTATAGTATCTCCCAGTGTATCTGAATCCACCTGCCCTGGGTTCACATGCTATTGGAAATCTGACAAATACTCTAAGTCTGTCTGTCTGTCTGTCTGTCTGTCTGTCTGTCTGTCTGTCTGTCTGTCTGTCTGTCTGTCTGTCTGTCTGTCTGTCTGTCTGTCTGTCTGTCTGTCTGTCTGTCTGTCTGTCTGTCTGTCTGTCTGTCTGTCTGTCTGTCTGTCTGTCTGTCTGTCTGTCTGTCTGTCTGTCTGTCTGTCTGTCTGTCTGTCTGTCTGTCTGGAGTGTCAGATGAACAGGGTTTGCACTTTTGACAGTATTTCATTTGTGAATTTGAACCCAGGTCTGGCTAGTCTATCCACTGAACCAGAGGAGTGCTGTCTGTCTGTCTGTCTGTCTGTCTGTCTGTCTGTCTGTCTGTCTGTCTGTCTGTCTGTCTGTCTGTCTGTCTGTCTGTCTGTCTGTCTGTCTGTCTGTCTGTCTGTCTGCCTGCCTGTCTGTGTCTGTCTGTCTGTCTGTCTGTCTGTCTGTCTGTCTGTCTGTCTGTCTGTCTGTCTGTCTGTCTGTCTGTCTGTCTGTCTGTCTGTCTGTCTGTCTGTCTGTCTGTCTGTCTGTCTGTCTGTCTGTCTGTCTGTTATGTCTGTCTGTCTGTCTGTCTGTCTGTCTGTCTGTCTGTCTGTCTGTCTGTCTGTCTGTCTGTCTGTCTGTCTGTCTGTCTGTCTGTCTGTCTGTCTGTCTGTCTGTCTGTCTGTCTGAAGCATGTATCTTTATTTATTTATGATATCACCCCTCTTTCATTTGGGGAATTCTTATTCTTTCCCCTCTTTAAAATGTGCATGGCACCCCACTCCAGGGACTAAATGATTTAGCTCTCCGTCTCATGGATGGCGGTCCCCAATGGCACCCTATTCCTTATATGGTAAAGTCTGTCTGACCAGGGCCCACGGGGCTCATAGGGCCCTGGTCAAAAGTAGTGCACTAAATAGGGAATAGGGTGCCATTGGGGATGCATGTGTTGAAAGTCAGCAGTTAATGTTAATTCAGCTTTGTTCTAGAAACAGTATCTACCCCTTCTACTCCCTCCTCCATTTACCTTCTCTCTACCCTCTTCACACTTAGAGAAACTAGCAAAGTGTGTGTGTGTGTGTGTGTGTGTGTGTGTGTGTGTGTGTGTGTGTGTGTGTGTGTGTGTGTGTGTGTGTGTGTGTGTGTGTGTGTGTGTGTGTGTGTGTGTGTGTGTGTGTGTGTGTGTGTGTGTGTCTGTGTGTGTGTGTGTGTGTGTGTGTGTGTGTGTGTGTGTGTGTGTGTGTGTGTGTGTGTGCATGTACCACTGAGACCAGTGCACCACTACACCACTACACCACTGTGTGAGTGCATGTACCACTACACCACTACACCACTACTTATCCCCATCACCACATCCCCTCCAAAGCCTCAAAAAAATTCAAATCAACATTAAAATAGTTTTCTGTTTAAGTAAGATTCAGTGAACTCCATTATTTCCCCCTTGCTATTTGTTATTTGTTTGAATAATTCAGTTAAGATGGATGAATTATGGATAAAGTGTACAGTCAGAAGAGAAGGGTTGATGCACAGCCCGGGGCTCTAGCCTTAATGATGTCTGCTGGAGATGGATAGAGAGAGGAGAAGAGGGAGATGGATAGAGAGAGGAGAAGAGGGAGATGGATAGAGAGAGGAGAGGAGGGAGATGGATAGAGAGAGGAGAGGAGGGAGATGGATAGAGAGAGGAGAGCAGGGAGATGGATAGAGAGAGGAGAAGAGGGAGATGGATAGAGAGAGGAGAGGAGGGAGATGGATAGAGAGAGGAGAAGAGGGAGATGGATAGAGAGAGGAGAAGAGGGAGATTGATGGAGAGAGGAGAAGAGGGAGATGGATAGAGAGAGGAGAAGAGGGAGATGGATAGAGAGAGGAGAAGAGGGAGAAGGATAGAGAGAGAGAGGAGGGAGATGGATAGAGAGAGGAGAAGAGGGAGATGGATAGAGAGAGGAGAAGAGGGAGATGGATAGAGAGAGGAGAGAGGGAGATGGATAGAGAGAGGAGAGGAGGGAGATGGATAGAGAGAGGAGAAGAGGGAGATGGATAGAGAGAGGAGAAGAGGGAGATGTATAGAGAGAGGAGAAGAGGGAGATGGATAGAGAGAGGAGAGGAGAGGGAGATGGATAGAGAGAGGAGAGGAGGGAGATGGATAGAGAGAGGAGAAGAGGGAGATGGATAGAGAGAGAGAGGAGGGAGATGGATAGAGAGAGGAGAGCAGGGAGATGGATAGAGAGAGGAGAAGAGGGAGATGGATAGAGAGAGGAGAGGAGGGAGATGGATAGAGAGAGGAGAAGAGGGAGATGGATAGAGAGAGGAGAAGAGGGAGATTGATGGAGAGAGGAGAAGAGGGAGATGGATAGAGAGAGGAGAAGAGGGAGATGGATAGAGAGAGGAGAAGAGGAGAAGGATAGAGAGAGGAGAGGAGGGAGATGGATAGAGAGAGGAGAAGAGGGAGATGGATAGAGAGAGGAGAAGAGGGAGATGGATAGAGAGAGGAGAGGAGGGAGATGGATAGAGAGAGGAGAGGAGGGAGATGGATAGAGAGAGGAGAAGAGGGAGATGGATAGAGAGAGGAGAAGAGGGAGATGTATAGAGAGAGGGAGAAGAGGGAGATGGATAGAGAGAGGAGAGGAGGGAGATGGATAGAGAGAGGAGAGGAGGGAGATGGATAGAGAGAGGAGAAGAGGGAGATGGATAGAGAGAGGAGAGGAGGGAGATGGATAGAGAGAGGAGAAGAGGGAGATGGATAGAGAGAGGAGAAGAGGGAGATGGATAGAGAGAGGAGAGGAGGGAGATAGATAGAGAGAGGAGAAGAGGGAGATGGATAGAGAGAGGAGAGGAGGGAGATGGATAGAGAGAGGAGAAGAGGGAGATGGATAGAGAGAGGAGAAGAGGGAGATGGATAGAGAGAGGAGAAGAGGGAGATGGATAGAGAGAGGAGAAGAGGGAGATGGAGAAACAACTCGCTAAGCTTCAGAGTCATTTGATTTCTGAATGATTCAAAAAAGGCCATGTTGTCTCAGAACTGTGGGGAAGACTGCTTCAAACCCAGAGAGAAAATCCCTGACCAGGACCTACAGTATGATAACCAACCAGCCCCATGGTGTAAAGTAGACCATTCCTGACCAGGGACCTACAGTATGATAACCAACCGGCTCCATGGTGTAAAGTAGACCATTCCTGACCAGGGACCTACAGTATGATAACCAACCGGCTCCATGGTGTAAAGTAGACCATTCCTGACCAGGACCTACAGTATGATAACCAACCAGCCCCATGGTGTAAAGTGGACCATTCCTGACCAGGGACGTACAGTATGATAACCAACCGGCTCCATGGTGTAAAGTAGACCATTCCTGACCAGGGACCTACAGTATGATAAGCAATGTAGTAGAATAGAATACAGTATTTCAGATATGAGATGAGTAAAGCAGTATGTCAACATTATTAAAGTGGCCAGTAATTCCATGTCTGTGTACAGTATATGGGGCAGCAGCCTCTAAGGTACAGGGTTGAGTAGCCGGGTGGGAGCCAGCTAGTGATGGCTATTTAACAGTCTGATGGCCTTGAGATAGAAGCTGTTTTTCAGTCTCTCGGTCCCTGCATTGGTGCACCTGTACTGACCTCTCCTTCTGGATGATAGCGGGGTGAAGCGGCCGTGTACAAGTCGTTCAGTGAGGAGATCCCTTGTCCAGACCAAATATGAAACGGCCTGTCTAATAGTGATAGTGAGAATGTATGGAATCAGGCTCAGCTAATGCAAGTTTTCAGCAGAGTAAGACAGCTAAGGAGATGGGGCCATAGGATGAAATCTCCAAAGTCAACCGTTTTCGGGCCTGTAACATCAGGGCTTTCTTCATCCAAAATAAAATGATTCTTACATTAGCTGACCAGTAATAATATTGAAAGTTCGGAAGTCCTAGACCACCCTGACAGTGTGTCACGCCCTGACCATACAGAGCCTAGGGGATTAGGGGATGATCTAGTATATCTATTTCTATGTTGGTGCTAATATGGTTCCTGACCACACAGAGCCTAGGGGCTTAGGGGATGATCTAGTATATCTATTTCTATGTTGGTGCTAATATGGTTCCTGACCACACAGAGCCTAGGGGATTAGGGGATGATCTAGTATATCTATTTCTATGTTGGTGCTAATATGGTTCCCAATTAGAGGCAGCTGTTTTTCGTTGCCTCTGATTGGGGATCATATTTAGGTAGCCAGTTCCCCACCTGTGTTTTGTGGTATATTGATTGTTAGTGTGTTTGGGCACCACGTCCTCACGGTCTTTGTAAGTTTTGTTATTTTGTTTTGTTAGTTTCACTTAAACAAATATGTGGAACTATTCTCACGCTGCGCCTTGTTCTGCTCATTTCCAAGATCGTCACTGAATATCCCACCAACAAAGGACCAAGCAGCGTGAAAATGAGGTAAGGAAGTTTTGGACTTGGGAGGACATGAGACCCTTCCTTAGCGGGAGTCGCCAAAGAGCATAGGGGGACAGCGACGACGCCGGGGACCGCGGCAACAGAAACCCTGATTTTTTTTTTTTTAATGGTGGGGGGGGGGTGGACATGGAGCGGTCGGCGGAGCAACGGGGAGTGCCAGAGCCCGAATGGCAAACTCTGGAGTAGTTCAACAAAGGATACCGGAGAGAGGTTTTGGCGAGGAGTATGCTGCAGCACAAGCGCACTGAAGAGCGCCTTCACAGCCTGGTACCATCTGTGCCGGCTCCACGCACCAGGCCACCAGTGCGCCTCCTCAGCCCGGTACGTCCTGTGCCTGTTCCCTGCACTCAGAGACCGTCAGGGAGGCAATGGGGAAGTTTGGAGAGAGAGAGAGAGAGATGTTGTGCAGGTGTGTTCTGCTCAACCTTCGACCATATGATCTGGTTAGCTGTCTGGTGCAACCTTGGCCGGCACCACGCTTCTGGCCTCCAGTGCGCCTCCCCAGTCTGGTACGTCCTGTGTCTCCTTCTCGTACTCGCCCTGAAGAGCGTGTCACCAGTCCGGTACAACCTGTGCCGGCTCCATGCAACAGGCTTCCAGTGCACCTCCCCAGTCAAGGTCCATAGTGCCTGCTCCCTGCACTCGTCCTGAAGTGCGTGTCACCAGTCAGGTGCTCCTGTACCGGCTCAACGCCGAGGCCTCCAGTGCGCATTCACAGTCCAGAGCTTCTGGCGATGGTTCACAGTCCAGAGCTTCTGGCGATGGTTCACAGTCCAGAGCTTCTGGCGATGGTTCACAGTCCAGAGCTTCTGGCGATGGTTCCAGTCCAGAGCTTCTGGCGATGGTTCACAGTCCAGAGCTTCTGGCGATGGTTCACAGTCCAGAGCTTCTGGCGATGGTTCACAGTCCAGAGCTTCTGGCGATGGTTCACAGTCCAGAGCTTCTGGCGATGGTTCACAGTCCAGAGCTTCTGGCGATGGTTCACAGTCCAGAGCTTCTGGCGATGGTTCACAGTCCAGAGCTTCTGGCGATGGTTCACAGTCCAGAGCTTCTGGCGATGGTTCACAGTCCAGAGCTTCTGGCGATGGTTCACAGTCCAGAGCTTCGGGCGATGAAACACAGTCCAGAGCTTCGGGCGATGAAACACAGTCCAGAGCTTCGGGCGATGGAACACAGTCCAGAGCTTCCGGCGACGGTTCACAGTCCAGAGCTTCTGGCGACGGTTCACAGTCCAGAGCTTCTGGCGACGGTTCACAGTCCAGAGCTTCTGGCGATGGTTCACAGTCCAGAGCTTCTGGCGACGGTTCACAGTCCAGAGCTTCTGGCGACGGTTCACAGTCCAGAGCTTCTGGCGACGGTTCACAGTCCAGAGCTTCTGGCGACGGTTCACAGTCCAGAGCTTCCGGCGATGGAACACAGTCCAGAGCTTCCGGCGATGGAACACAGTCCAGAGCTTCCCCATAAGCCTTCATTGATTCTCATACTGCTATAGGAGACATTCCAGGGGGTTGATTAAGATCGAGAAATAGTTCAATCTGAGATTATATAAAAGCAACAAGGGTTTCTTCTGATAGCACTAGTGAGTTAAGACAACAAGGGTTTCTCCTGATAGCAGTAGTGAGTTAAGACAACAAGGGTTTCTCCTGATAGCAGTAGTGAGTTAAGATTAACGAGGGTTTCTTCTGATAGCAGTAGTGAGTTAAGACAACAAGGGTTTCTTCTGATAGCAGTAGTGAGTTAAGACAACAAGGGTTTCTCCTGATAGCAGTAGTGAGTTAAGACAACAAGGGTTTCTCCTGATAGCACTAGTGAGATAAGATTAACAAGGGTTTCTTCTGATAGCACTATTGTCTAGGGAAAAGTAGTCTATATGTGGGAAGGCCTTATGAACTGGCAAAACAAAGAACACTCCCTAGTTGTGGGATTGTGGAAACGGCATGCATCTTATGTCTTAAGAAATAGCTGAATTGTGAATAGTGTCTTTGATGAAGCCGAGGAGAGCTACGATCCAGATTGGGTGACAACATCCCAGTGGCTAGATGTGCCAAGCTTATAGAGACATACCCAAAGAGACTTGCAGCTGTAATTGCTGCAAAAGGTGTCTCTACAAAGTATTGACTTTGGGGGTGAATAGTTATGCACACTCAATATTTCCATTTTTTCTATCTTATTTCTTGTTTGTTTCACAATTATAAATATTTTGCCTCTTCAAAGTGGTAGGCATGTTGTGTAAATCAAGTGATACAAACCCCCCACCAAAAAATATATTTTAATTCCAGGTTGTAATGCAACAAAATAGGAGGTGGGGTGAATACTTTTGCAAGCCACTGTATATATATTTGTTATTGTTGCTTTTATTTATTTAGGGTTGTCCAATTAAGACCATTGTAATACGGTTCACAATCAGGGACAACGATAAACAGCTGCCTCTGATTGAGAACCATACCAGGCCAAACACAGAAATCCCATAACATAGAAAAGGGAACATAGACAACCCACCCAACTCATGCCCTGACCATACTAAAATAAAGACATAAATAAAATAACTAAGGTCAGAACGTGACAACCATGGTCTCATTCCCAATGGTGCCCTGAATACAAACATGTTCTCACAAACAGCAGGAAAAATGTACATTCCAAATAAAACAAGAAGAATAAAAATAACCACAACGCACAACCTCAACACCACAACCTCAACACCACAACCTCAACACGACAACCTCAACACCACAACCTCAACACCACGACCTCAACACCACAACCTCAACACCACAACCTCAACACCACAACCTCAACACCACGACCTCAACACCACAACCTCAACACCACAACCTCAACACCACAACCTCAACACCACAACCTCAACACCACGACCTCAACGCCACAACCACAACACCACAACCTCAACACCACAACCTCAACACCACAACCTCAACGCCACAACCACAACACCACAACCTCAACACCACGACCTCCAACCAACGCCACAACCACAACACCACAACCTCAACACCACAACCTCAACACCACAACCTCAACACCACAACCTCAACACCACAACCTCAACACCACAACCTCAACGCCACAACCTCAACACCACAACCTCAACACCACAACCACAACACCACAACCTCAACACCACAACCTCAACACCACAACACCACGACCACAACACCACAACCTCAACACCACAACCTCAACGCCACAACCACAACACCACAACCTCAACGCCACAACCACAACACCACAACCTCAACATGACAACCTCAACACGACAACTTCAACACCACAACCTCAACACCACAACCTCAACGCCACAACTTCAACAAATAAACCTCAACAATCAATGGAAACATCTTCCATACTGAATGAATTCATTCAACACCAGAGTCCTAAACTGTCCTAGCGGCTCCAGGGAATCAAGATGGAAGGCCTTTTCTAGGTTATTCAACAATGGGGGGCACTAAAACTAAAGGAGGATTTACCTAAATTGGTGGAGACCAGAGGGACCTCAAGAATGAACCAATCCTGCGAGGGGGTTTGGTAGCTCATTCTCTTATAGGTTAGCAGCAAAGTTAGGTAAGTTGGAAGCTTGTGTATGAAATTGTTTAATTACTTGAACCATTTCAACCTGATTATTTGTTCTGTCCGAGTTCCATCCTCGTTGACAAAACGAGACGTTGCCAAATAGTATTTTTTAGTATTTTTCGATATTTTCCTCAATATCGTCATAGACTAAAGTAACACAACTTTCAGATGGCTTCTGACTAGACTAAAGTAACACAACTTTCAGAGGGCTTCTGACTAGACTAAAGTAACACAACTTTCAGAGGGCTTCTGACTAGACTAAAGTAACACAACTTTCAGAGGGCTTTTGCTCTTTGCATCAAGGATTTATCCTACCAGCCAGTAGTGATGACATCCGCACACGCACACGCACAGGCACACACACGCACACACACGCACACACACAGGCACACACAGGCACAGGCACAGGCACACACACACACACACACACACACACACACACACACACACACACACACACACACACACACACACACACACACACACACACACACACACACACACACACACACACACACACACTATAAACACCATAGCTCCAGCTGGCAGGGAGTCTTCCTGTTCACACACACACCCCTGACAGGGCAGCAAACTATCCTAATTGGCCACATTCCTCTAATTATCCAATCATAAAGCCATAAGCAGGATCACACCTCATTAACATGCCCCATCCCCTCACTGCCACTGGCTGCTCCCTCTCACCAAGGGGCCGGTTAATGTTCAGTAGGTAGAAAACGTTTAGAAACAGAGTGAAACAGAGAGGTACTACCTCTCACCAAGGGGCCGGTTAATGTTCAGTAGGTAGAAAACGTTTAGAAACAGAGTGAAACAGAGAGGTACTACCTCTCACCAAGGGGCCGGTTAATGTTCAGTAGGTAGAAAACGTTTAGAAACAGAGTGAAACAGAGAGGTACTACCTCTCACCAAGGGGCCGGTTAATGTTCAGTAGGTAGAAAACGTTTAGAAACAGAGTGAAACAGAGAGGTACTACCTCTCACCAAGGGGCCGGTTAATGTTCAGTAGGTAGAAAACGTTTAGAAACAGAGTGAAACAGAGAGGTACTACCTCTCACCAAGGGGCCGGTTAATGTTCAGTAGGCAGAAAACGTTTAGAAACAGAGTGAAACAGAGAGGTACTACCTCTCACCAAGGGGCCAGTTAATGTTCAGTAGGTAGAAAACGTTTAGAAACAGAGTGAAACAGAGAGGTACTACCTCTCACCAAGGGGCCGGTTAATGTTCAGTAGGTAGAAAACGTTTAGAAACAGAGTGAAACAGAGAGGTACTACCTCTCACCAAGGGGCCGGTTAATGTTCAGTAGGCAGAAAACGTTTAGAAACAGAGTGAAACAGAGAGGTACTACCTCTCACCAAGGGGCCAGTTAATGTTCAGTAGGTAGAAAACGTTTAGAAACAGAGTGAAACGGAGAGGTACTACCTCTCACCAAGGGGCCGGTTAATGTTCAGTAGGCAGAAAACGTTTAGAAACAGAGTGAAACGGAGAGGTACTACCTCTCACCAAGGGGCCGGTTAATGTTCAGTAGGTAGAAAACGTTTAGAAACAGAGTGAAACGGAGAGGTACGACCTCTCACCAAGGGTCCGGTTAATGTTCAGTAGGCAGAAAACGTTTAGAAACAGAGTGAAACGGAGAGGTACGAACTCTCACCAAGGGGCCGGTTAATGTTCAGTAGGCAGAAAACGTTTAGAAACAGAGTGAAACGGAGAGGTACGACCTCTCACCAAGGGGCCGGTTAATGTTCAGTAGGCAGAAAACGTTTAGAAACAGAGTGAAACGGAGAGGTACTACCTCTCACCAAGGGCCCGGTTAATGTTCAGTAGGCAGAAAACGTTTAGAAACAGAGTGAAACGGAGAGGTACGACCTCTCACCAAGGGGCCGGTTAATGTTCAGTAGGCAGAAAACGTTTAGAAACAGAGTGAAACGGAGAGGTACTACCTCTCACCAAGGGGCCGGTTAATGTTCAGTAGGCAGAAAACATTTAGAAACAGAGTGAAACGGAGAGGTACGACCTCTCACCAAGGGGCCGGTTAATGTTCAGTAGGCAGAAAACGTTTAGAAACAGAGTGAAATGGAGAGGTACTACCTCTCACCAAGGGGCCGGTTAATGTTCAGTAGGCAGAAAACGTTTAGAAACAGAGTGAAACGGAGAGGTACTACCTCTCACCAAGGGGCCGGTTAATGTTCAGTAGGCAGAAAACGTTTAGAAACAGAGTGAAACGGAGAGGTACTACCTCTCACCGAGGGGCCGGTTAATGTTCAGTAGGCAGAAAACGTTTAGAAACAGAGTGAAACGGAGAGGTACTACCTCTCACCGAGGGGCCGGTTAATGTTCAGTAGGCAGAAAACGTTTAGAAACAGAGTGAAACGGAGAGGTACTACCTCTCACCGAGGGGCCGGTTAATGTTCAGTAGGCAGAAAACGTTTAGAAACAGAGTGAAACGGAGAGGTACTACCTCTCACCATGGACCAAATACTGTACACTGGGCCCTGTTCAGTTGGGAAAAGGATGAATATTTTCCATGTCGTACACAGAGGATGGAGAGGAACATGTACTAATATTCATGATTAGACCTATCAGCAAGGGGACATCAAGGTCCCATCGTCCCTGTTGACAGAAGGTCAAGGAAAAGGCAAGTACGTAGACAGAAAAAAACATATCATTGGCAAAGATCTATAATTGATAAGCGTTTGGTTCCCGCTGCAACAGAGAGCTGGTTGGCTCCAGATTGTTGGCGGAAGGATATCGTAGGGAGCAGGAAATTATTCATACCCGTCAAAGAGGTGGAGGGATATCGGAGTGAACGGGGCGGACAGTGGAGACGCGGTGCACAGATGTTTAGCCCAGGTGTGGAGTGCATGGAGACGCTATGGCTAACGGATCAGTGGACTTCGACCACCTGACCAAATGAAAGGTCTAGAGCAGAGGTCAAACCTGTTGGAATACACACGGTATATAATAATAATAATATATATAATATAATATAATAATATAATATAATATAATATAATATAATATAATAATATAATAATATAATATAATATATATAATATCATAATATAATATAATAATAATATAATATACTATAATAATATAATATAATAATATAATATAATAATATAATAATATAATAATATAATATATATAATATAATAATATAATATATATAATATAATAATATAATATATATAATATAATATAATGATAATATAATATAATATAATAATATCGTAATAAAATCATAATATAATTAATATAATATAATAATATAATAATAATATAATATAATAATATAATATATATATAATATAACATAATATATATAATATAATAATATCATATCATAATATAATATATATAATAAAATAATAATAATATAATAATATAATAATATAATAATATAATAATATAATAATATAATAATATAATTATAATATAATATAATATAATAATATAATAATATAATAATAAAATAATAATATAATATAATATAACATAATATAATAATATAATAATAATATAATATAATATAATATAACATAATAATATATAAATATAATAATATAATAATATAATAATATAGTAATATAATAATAATATAATATAGAATAATATAATATAGCATAATAGGATATAATAATATAAT
>NW_025746777.1:80000-88446 GCF_021184085.1 Oncorhynchus gorbuscha
GAGGCTGTTTCACACAGGGAGAGAGAGAGCTGAGGTAGTGTCACACAGGGAGAGAGAGAGCTGAGGCAGCGTCACACAGGGAGAGAGAGAGCTGAGGCAGCGTCACACAGGGAGAGAGAGAGCTGAGGCAGCGTCACACAGGGAGAGAGAGAGCTGAGGCAGTTTCAGACAGGGAGAGAGAGAGCTGAGGTAGTGTCACACAGGGAGAGAGAGAGCTGAGGCTGTTTCACACAGGGAGAGAGAGAGCTGAGGCTGTTTCAGACAGGGAGAGAGAGAGCTGAGGCTGTTTCACACAGGGAGAGAGAGAGCTGAGGCTGTTTCAGACAGGCAGAGAGATCAGGACGTGACACAAACACATATTATTCAATGTCGGATGAAGCCTAGAATGCCCAGTCGGGAGCCAAAGAGGACTCTACGAGACAACGCCACACACACTTAGGAGAACAAGACAAACATATGTAGGCCCTGTTGTTTCTATCAAATCCACACTACATTGTGCACCCACCCTGACCCACTGTCTAATACACCTCTCTCATTACTTACCCACACTGAACCACTATCTAAAACACCTCTCTCATTACTGACCCACCCTGACCCACTATCTAAAACACCTCTCTCATTACTTACCCACACTGAACCACTATCTAAAACACCTTTCTCATTACTTATCCACACTGACCCACTATCTAAAACATCTCCCTCATTACTTACCCACACAGACCCACTATCTAAAACACCTCCCTCATTACTTACCCACTGTCTAAAACACCTCTCTCATTACTTACCCACACTGACCCACTATCTAAAACACCTCCCTCATTACTGACCCACTGTCTAAAACACCTCTCTCATTACTTACCCACACTGACCCACTGTCTAATACACCTCTCTCATTACTTACCCACCCTGACCCACTATCTAAAACACCTCTCATTACTGACCCACTGTCTAAAACACCTCTCTCATTACTGACCCACTGTCTAAAACACCTCTCTCATTACTTACCCACCCTGACCCACTATCTAATACACCTCCCTCATTACTGACCCACCCTGACCCACTATCTAAAACACCTCTCTCATTACTTACCCACCCTGACCCACTATCTAAAACACCTCCCTCATTACTGACCCACTATCTAAAACACCTCTCTCATTACTGACCCACACTGACCCACTATCTAAAACACCTCTCTCATTACTGACCCAGACTGACCCACTATCTAAAACACCTCTCTCATTACTGACCCACACTGACCCACTGTCTAAAACACCTCTCTCATTACTGACCCACACTGACCCACTGTCTAATACACCTTTCTCATTACTGACCCACTATCTAAAACACCTCTCTCATTACTTACCAACACTGACCCACTATCTAAAACACCTCTCTCATTACTGACCCACACTGACCCACTATCTAAAACACCTCTCTCATTACTTACCCACACGGACCCACTGTTTAAAACACCTCTCTCATTACTTACCCACACGGACCCACTATCTAAAACACCTTCCTCATTACTGACCCACTATCTAAAACACCTTCCTCATTACTGACCCACTATCTAAAACACCTCTCTCATTACTGACCCACTATCTAAAACACCTCTCTCATTACTTACCCACACAGACCCACTATCTAAAACACCTCTCTCATTACTTACCGACACTGAACCACTATCTAAAACACCTCCCTCATTACTTACCCACCCTGACCCACTGTCTAAAACACCTTCCTCATTACTGACCCACCCTGACCCACTGTCTAAAACACCTTCCTCATTACTGACCCACCCTGACCCACTATCTAAAACACCTCTCTCATTACTGACCCACCCTGACCCACTGTCTAATACACCTTCTTCATTACTGACCTACACTTACCCACTAACTAAAACACCTCTCCCATTACTGACCCACCCTGACCCACTGTCTAATACACCTTCTTCATTACTGACCTACACTTACCCACTATCTAAAACACCTCTCTCATTACTGACCCACCCTGACCCACTGTCTAATACACCTGCTTCATTACTTACCCACTATCTAAAACACCTCTCTCATTACTGACCCACCCTGACCCACTGTCTAATACACCTTCTTCATTACTGACCTACACTGACCCACTGTCTAATACACCTTCTTCATTACTGACCTACACTGACCCACTGTCTAATACACCTTCTTCATTACTGACCTACACTGACCCACTGTCTAATACACCTTCTTCATTACTGACCCACCCTGACCCACTGTCTAATACACCTTCCTCATTACTGACCCACCCTGACCCACTGTCTAATACACCTTCTTCATTACTGACCTACACTGACCCACTGTCTAATACACCTTCTTCATTACTTGACAGCTTTAAGCTCATTAACAGGATTAAAGAGGGTTGAGAGAGCAGTCCAGAGTACATCAGTCCAAACCAGTCCAGAGTACATCAGTCCAAACCAGTCCAGAGTACATCAGTCCAAACCAGTCCAGAGTACATCAGTCCAAACCAGTCCAGAGTACATCAGTCCAAACCAGTCCAGAGTACATCAGTCCAAACCAGTCCAGAGTACATCAGTCCAAACCAGTCCAGAGTACATCAGTCCAAACCAGTCCAGAGTACATCAGTCCAAACCAGTCCAGAGTACATCAGTCCAAACCAGTCCAGAGTACATCAGTACAAACCAGTCCAGAGTACATCAGTCCAAACCAGTCCAGAGTACATCAGTCCAAACCAGTCCAGAGTACATCAGTCCAAACCAGTCCAGAGTACATCAGTCCAAACCAGATCAGACCAGACCAAAACAGAGCAGACCAGACCAAACCAGACCAGACCAGACCAGACCAGACCAGACCAGAGCAGACCAAACCAGACCAGACCAAACCAGACCAGACCAGACCAGACCAGACCAGAGCAGAGCAGACCAAACCAGACCAGACCAGACCAAACCAGACCAGACCAGACCAGACCAGACCAGAGCAGACCAAACCAGACCAGACCAAACCAGACCAGACCAGAGCAGACCAAACCAGACCAGACCAAACCAGACCAGACCAGACCAGCTCAGACCAGACCAGAGCAGACCAAACCAGACCAGACCAGACCAGACCAGAGCAGACCAAACCAGACCAGACCAAACCAGACCAAAACAGAGCAGACCAGACCAAACCAGACCAGACCAGACCAGACCAAACCAGACCAGACCAGACCAAACCAGACCAGACCAAACCAGACCAGAGCAGAGCAGACCAAACCAGACCAGACCAGACCAGACCAAACCAGACCAGACCAGACCAGACCAGACCAGAGCAGACCAAACCAGACCAGACCAAACCAGACCAGACCAGAGCAGACCAAACCAGACCAGACCAAACCAGACCAGACCAGACCAGCTCAGACCAGAGCAGACCAGACCAGACCAGAGCAGACCAGAGCAGACCAGAGCAGATCAGACCAAACCAGACCAAACCATACCAGACCAGACCAGACCAGAGTACATCAGTCCAAACCAGTCCAGAGTACATCAGTTCAAACCAGTCCAGAGTACATCAGTCCAAACCAGTCCAGAGTACATCAGTCCAAACCAGTCCAGAGTACATCAGTCCAAACCAGATCAGACCAGACCAAAACAGAGCAGACCAGACCAAACCAGACCAGACCAGACCAGAGCAGACCAAACCAGACCAGACCAAACCAGACCAGACCAGACCAGACCAAACCAGACCAGAGCAGAGCAGACCAAACCAGACCAGACCAGACCAAACCAGACCAGCTCAGACCAGAGCAGACCATACCAGACCAGACCAGACCAGAGCAGACCAGAGCAGATCAGACCAAACCAGACCAAACCATACCAGACCAGACCAGACCAGACCAGAGTACATCAGTCCAAACCAGTCCAGAGTACATCAGTCCAAACCAGTCCAGAGTACATCAGTCCAAACCAGTCCAGAGTACATCAGTCCAAACCAGTCCAGAGTACATCAGTCCAAACCAGATCAGACCAGACCAAAACAGAGCAGACCAGACCAGACCAGACCAGACCAAACCAGACCAGACCAGACCAAACCAGACCAGAGCAGAGCAGACCAAACCAGACCAGACCAGACCAAACCAGACCAGACCAGACCAGAGCAGACCAAACCAGACCAGACCAAACCAGACCAGACCAGAGCAGACCAAACCAGACCAGACCAAACCAGACCAGACCAGACCAGACCAGACCAGACCAGCTCAGACCAGAGCAGACCATACCAGTCCAGACCAGACCAGACCAGAGCAGAGCAGACCAGAGCAGACCAGAGCAGATCAGACCAAACCAGACCAAACCAGACCAAACCATACCAGACCAGACCAGACCAGACCAGATTAGATCAGACCAGAGCAGAGCAGAGCAGACCAGACCAGACCAGCTCAGACCAGAGCAGACCATACCAGACCAGACCAGAGCAGACCATACCAGACCAGACCAGATCAGACCAGACCAGACCAGACCAGACCAGATTAGATCAGACCAGAGCAGACCAGACCAGACCAGAGCAGACCAGAGCAGATCAGACCAGACCAGACCAGACCAGATTAGATCAGACCAGACCAGAGCCATGATAAGCCCATGTATAATATATCTTTATTCCCATCACTGTCTTAGTACAGGACCTGGCAGATGATGTGAGCAGCCTGTTTAACCTTCTGCAGCCCCCCCCCCCCTCTCTCTCTTCTGCCCCAGTGGACAGACCTCACCACCCCTCTCTCCTCCCCCCAGTGGACAGACCTCACCACCTCACTACCCCTCTCTCTCTCTCTCTTCTGCCCCAGTGGACAGACCTCACCACAGTCCTTCTGTAGCTCAGTTGGTAGAGCATGGCGCTTGTAACGCCAGGGTAGTGGGTTCGATCCCCGGGACCACCCATACGTAGAATGTATGCACACATGACTGTAAGTCGCTTTGGATAAAAGCGTCTGCTAAATGGCATATATTATTATTATATTACCACCCGTCTCTCCTCCCCCCAGTGGACAGACCTCACCACCTCACCACCCCTCTCTCCTCCCCCCAGTGGACAGACCTCACCACCCCTCTCTCCTCCGCCAGTGGACAGACCTCACCACCTCCCCACCTCACCACCCCTCTCTCTCCCCCAGTGGACAGACCTCACCACCTCACCACCCCTCTCTCCTCCCCCCAGTGGACAGACCTCACCACCTCCCCACCTCACCACCCCTCTCTCCTCCCCCCAGTGGACAGACCTCACCACCCCTCCCCCAATTTACGGAGCTGGGGCAGGGCCTGGAGATAGAGGGTGGTGGGTGGTTGAGGTGGAGGATGGGCGTTGCAGGATGAGAGCGGAGGTGGGGGCATGAGAGCAAAGAGAGAGGGGGAAGAGGCCAAATGAACCCACCAAGCAGACCCCTGTCCATTAAGGAGTCCCAATTACCTGCCAGGCCTGGCTGCCTCCACAGACACCTGGTATGGGGTCTGCCTCAGTAACGCTAATGACTGCCAATTATGGTGCGTAGTTAGTTCCAATGCTTATCAGGTATGTCCTCTCCAAGATCACTTTAAAGATCACTGTAATACTTAGACAGGTTCATATCTTTACATCTGATGAGTCGAACGTAGAAGGGAAAAGAGCTTGGGCTTCAATCACCTGAGATGAAATGGCCAGTGAACAGGTATGGCAATATACAGGAATCACTCTTTCATTGGAATAGTACTGGATTGGTACTTGATGGATTGAAACTAATGCGTTTTCAGCCTAATTAAACCCCCCCGAGCCTGTTCTCTACGACTAAGGTCCTTATTGAAGAACTATACTTGCTTATGCCATTTAATTGAAACAAATCACTCTCGGAGCAGGAAATCTCGAAGCAACTTTCCCGTATATATCAAGGAAATCTATTTTGCTGCCAGACATTCAGGATATCAAAGCTAGATCTTAGATAGCAGGAGGCCTCGAATTTCCTATTTCATCAAATTAACGTTTATGAAGATAAACCGATGCTTTGATAAAAACAGAAGTGTGGGACAAGAACAAACACAATCTTCTACCCTAGTTTAAAGAGAGAAGGGTACTAAATTGCCCCGGGGGGCCAAAAGAGGCCAGCAAAGTTTTTCAAGGAAAGAATTGATTTTTGTGGAAACTGTCAGAGAATCGGAGGCAGAGGTCCATAGTTACTGTATCTGGTAGTAGTGAACACACACACATACGTCCCTGTCCTTTTTGATGGCTGGTGGGCAGATTAGCCAATAAATGACATCATACCCTTAAAACTCTTAGCCATTTCATAGCCATTTCCCACATAAAGCTCTGAAATGTGATATCGGACCGGGCAATTTGTGTTCTTTGGTCTGTCTGTGAAATGGTAAAAATATGTTTATCCTCCTTACAGTCATATACAATATAATGAGGAGGACTTTGTCCCCAATCACTCCCTATTCCCTATTATAGTGCACTTTTTCAGACCAGGACCCATTGCGAATAGGAAGCCATTTGGGACACAGCCTAGGACTGTCCTGTTGAAGAGATGTGGAAGGCTTTCTATAGAGTGGGAATATATATTTTTGGCTCGGTATTTCTTCAACTATGACCTTTCCAGGATTGTTCAGCGTATTAATGAGCTGAATACATGTGGTGAATCAGAGGAATATATGCTGCCAACGTCAGAACCAGCGCTCCTTTCAGTCGGCGGAACATTCCGGAATCTTGTAAAAAAAAAAGAAAAAAAGAGAGAGAGCCTCAGAAAAGGGTAGAGAGGAAGACAGAGGACGGAGACAACCCAACCCGGCCTGCTGTGCTGAATGTGGGTTCAAATCTCAGGTTCACAGGAGCAGAAGTGGACATTATTTTACATTAGATTTTTCATTTGAGTCTTATCCAGAGTGACTTACAGTGCATTCATCTTCAGATAGCTAGGTGGGGACAACCACACATCTCAGTCATAGTCAGTACATTCATCTTCAGATAGCTAGGTGGGGACAACCACACATCTCAGTCATAGTCAGTGCATTCATCTTCAGATAGCTAGGTGGGGACAACCACACATCTCAGTCATAGTCAGTACATTCATCTTCAGATAGCTAGGTGGGGACAACCACACATCTCAGTCATAGTCAGTACATTCATCTTCAGATAGCTAGGTGGGGACAACCACACATCTCAGTCATAGTCAGTACATTCATCTTCAGATAGTTAGGTGGGACAACCACACATCTCAGTCATAGTCAGTACATTCATCTTCAGATAGCTTGGTGGGACAACCACACATCTCAGTCATAGTCAGTACATTCATCTTCAGATAGCTAGGTGGGACAACCACACATCTCAGTCAGAGTCAGTGCATTCATCTTCAGATAGCTAGGTGGGGACAACCACACATCTCAGTCAGAGTCAGTGCATTCATCTTCAGATAGCTAGGTGGGGACAACCACACATCTCAGTCAGAGTCAGTGCATTCATCTTCAGATAGCTAGGTGGGGACAACCACACATCTCAGTCATAGTCAGTGCATTCATCTTCAGATAGCTAGGTGGGGACAACCACACATCTCAGTCATAGTCAGTACATTCATCTTCAGATAGCTAGGTGGGGACAACCACACATCTCAGTCATAGTCAGTACATTCATCTTCAGATAGCTAGGTGGGGACAACCACACATCTCAGTCATAGTCAGTACATTCATCTTCAGATAGTTAGGTGGGACAACCACACATCTCAGTCATAGTCAGTACATTCATCTTCAGATAGCTTGGTGGGACAACCACACATCTCAGTCATAGTCAGTACATTCATCTTCAGATAGCTAGGTGGGACAACCACACATCTCAGTCAGAGTCAGTGCATTCATCTTCAGATAGCTAGGTGGGGACAACCACACATCTCAGTCAGAGTCAGTGCATTCATCTTCAGATAGCTAGGTGGGGACAACCACACATCTCAGTCAGAGTCAGTGCATTCATCTTCAGATAGCTAGGTGGGGACAACCACACATCTCAGTCAGAGTCAGTGCATTCATCTTCAGATAGCTAGGTGGGGACAACCACACATCTCAGTCATAGTCAGTGCATTCATCTTCAGATAGCTAGGTGGGACAACCACACATCTCAGTCATAGTCAGTGCATTCATCTTCAGATAGCTAGGTGGGGACAACCACACATCTCAGTCATAGTCAGTACATTCATCTTCAGATAGCTAGGTGGGACAACCACACATCTCAGTCAGAGTCAGTGCATTCATCTTCAGATAGCTAGGTGGGGACAACCACACATCTCAGTCAGAGTCAGTGCATTCATCTTCAGATAGCTTGGTGGGACAACCACACATCTCAGTCATAGTCAGTACATTCATCTTCAGATAGCTAGGTGGGACAACCACACATCTCAGACATAGTCAGTACATTCATCTTCAGATAGCTAGGTGGGGACAACCACACATCTCAGT
>NW_025746778.1:0-2500 GCF_021184085.1 Oncorhynchus gorbuscha
ATGAATATCAATATGAATATCAACAGATCAATATTAATATCAATATGAATATCAACAGATTCAATATTAATATCAATATGAATATCAACAGATCAATATTAATATCAATATGAATATCAACAGATCAATATGAATATCAATATGAATATCAACAGATCAATATTAATATCAATGTGAATATCAACAGATCAATATTAATATCAATATGAATATCAACAGATCAATATGAATATCAATATGAATATCAACAGATCAATATGAATATCAACAGATCAAAGTGAATATCAACAGATCAATGTGAATATCAACAGATCAATGTGAATGGTGCCTGTTAGGTGAAGAGAGGTCGGGGGCAGTGAGGCGGGTGGCTGTAGGGTGAAGAGAGGTCAGGGCAGTGAGGCGGGTGCCTGTTAGGGTGAAGAGAGGTCAGGGGCAGGAGGCGGGTGCCTGTTGGGAGTGATGAGAGGTCGGAGGCAGTGAGGCGGGTGCCTGTTAGGGAGTGATGAGAGGTCGGGGGGCAGTGAGGCGGGTGCCTGTTAGGGTGATGAGAGGTCGGGGCAGTAAGGCGGGTGCCTGTTAGGGTGAAGAGAGTCAGGGGGCAGTGAGGCGGGTGGCTGTTAGGGTGAAGAGAGGTCGGGGGCAGTGAGGCGGGTGGCTGTTAGGGTGAAGAGAGGGGCAGGGGGCAGTGAGGCGGGTGGCTGTTAGGGTGAAGAGAGGTCGGGGGCAGTGAGGCGGGTGGCTGTTAGGGTGAAGAGAGGTCGGGGGCAGTGAGGCGGGTGGCTGTTAGGGTGAAGAGAGGGCAGGGGGCAGTGAGGCGGGTGGCTGTTAGGGTGACGAGAGGGCAGGGGGCAGTGAGGCGGGTGGCTGTTAGGGTGAAGAGAGGTCAGGGGCAGTGAGGCGGGTGGCTGTTAGGGTGAAGAGAGGTCGGGGGGCAGAGGCGGGTGGCTGTTAGGGTGAAGAGAGGGGCAGGGGGCAGTGAGGCGGGTGGCTGTTAGGGTGAAGAGAGGTCGGGGGGCAGTGAGGCGGGTGGCTGTTAGGGTGAAGAGAGGTCGGGGGCAGTGAGGCGGGTGGCTGTTAGGGTGGAAGAGAGGGCAGGGGGCAGGGAGGCGGGTGGCTGTTAGGGTGAAGAGAGAGGTCGGGGGGCAGTGAGGCGGGTGGCTGTTAGGTGAAGAGAGGTCGGGGGGGCAGTGAATATCAACAGATCAATGTGACCATCAATATGAATATCAACAGATCAATACGAATATCAACAGATCAATATGAATATCAACAGATCAATGTGAATATCAATATGAATGTCAACAGATCAATATGAATATCAACAGATCAATGTGAATATCAACAGATCAATATGAATATCAACAGATCAATATGAATATCAATATGAATGTCAACAGATCAATATGAATATCAACAGATCAATATGAATATCAACAGATCAATATGAATATCAATATGAATATCAACAGATCAATATGAATATCAACAGATCAATGTGAATATCAACAGATCAATATGAATATCAATATGAATATCAACAGATCAATATGAATATCAATATGAATATCAACAGATCAATATGAATATCAACAGATCAATATGAATATCAACAGATCAATATGAATATCAATATGAATATCAACAGATCAATATTAATATCAATATGAATATCAACAGATCAATATTAATATCAATATGAATATCAACAGATCAATATTAATATCAATATGAATATCAACAGATCAATATTAATATCAATGTGAATATCAACAGATCAATATTAATATCAATATGAATATCAACAGATCAATATGAATATCAATATGAATATCAACAGATCAATATGAATATCAACAGATCAAAGTGAATATCAACAGATCAATGTGAATATCAACAGATCAATGTGAATGGTGCCTGTTAGGGTGAAGAGAGGTCGGGGGGCAGTGAGGCGGGTGGCTGTTAGGGTGAAGAGAGGTCAGGGGGCAGTGAGGCGGGTGCCTGTTAGGGTGAAGAGAGGTCAGGGGGCAGTGAGGCGGGTGCCTGTTAGGGTGATGAGAGGTCGGGGGCAGTGAGGCGGGTGCCTGTTAGGGTGATGAGAGGTCGGGGGCAGTGAGGCGGGTGCCTGTTAGGGTGATGAGAGGTCGGGGGGCAGTGAGGCGGGTGCCTGTTAGGGTGAAGAGAGGTCAGGGGGCAGTGAGGCGGGTGGCTGTTAGGGTGAAGAGAGGTCGGGGGCAGTGAGGCGGGTGGCTGTTAGGGTGAAGAGAGGGGCAGGGGGCAGTGAGGCGGGTGGCTGTTAGGGTGAAGAGAGTCGGGGGCAGTGGAGGGTGGCTGTTAGGGTGAAGAGAGGTCGGGGGGCAGTGAGGCGGGTGGCTGTTAGGGTGAAGAGAGGGCAGGGGGCAGTGAGGCGGGTGGCTGTTAGGAGTGAGGGCAGGGGGCAGTGAGGCGGGTGGCTGTTAGGGTGAAGAGAGGTCAGGGGGCAGTGAGGCGGGTGGCTGTTAGG
>NW_025746778.1:10000-12500 GCF_021184085.1 Oncorhynchus gorbuscha
TACTGTAGACCTGAGACAGGCCTTCCTCCCATGACTGTCTCATGAACACAACCCTGCATATTACTGTAGACCTGAGACAGGCTTCCTCCCATCGCTGTCTCATTAACACAACCCTGCATATTACTGTAGACCTGAGACAGGCCTTCCTCCCATCGCTGTCTCATTAACACAACCCTGTATATTACTGTAGACCTGAGAAGGGCCTTCCTCCCATTGGCCTTGTGTGGCATAGCATATAGTGTTACAACAGAAAGACTGAACATCCCATAGTGATGTCATGAACCCATGACAGATAGTGCAGCTACAGTCTGTTGTGTTGGATGGCATTTGGAATTGAAACCCAAGTGTTTAAAATAAACTCCAGCAAAGTTTCTTCTCCTTCGAGTTGGTGGCAGCTCAGTTGTCACTAGTTTACAGTGTCACAAAGCACTTCGTGTTAACAGTGTGGCAGCATGACCTGTCTCCTGACACAGATACATAGACAGACTGTTTTAATGACTGGCTCCCCCTTTCACTCCTGTTGCAGGTTGTTGTATCAACAACGGTCAACGTGGACGGTCACGTCCTGGCGGTCTCAGACAACATGTTTGTCCATAACAACTCAAGCACGGCAGAAGGGCTCGACGTCTAGACCCTTCTGAAGGTACGGACCCTCCTTATCTCTATCATGGTAGGCACATTCTACATGACTTTTATTTTGAAATGCTCTCTTATTTCCCTACGAGCACATTCTACATGACTTTTATTTTAAAATGCTCTCTAGTTTCCCTACGAGCACATTCTACATGACTTTTATTTTGAAATACTCTCTAGTTTCCCTACGAGCACATTCTACAAGACTTTTATTTTGAAATGCTCTCTAGTTTCCCTATGAGCACATTCTACATGACTTTTATTTTGAAATACTCTCTAGTTTCCCTACGAGCACATTCTACAATACTTTTATTTTGAAATACCCTCTGGTTTCCCTACGAGCACATTCTACATGACTTTTATTTTTAAATATCCTCTCGTTTCCCTATGAGCACATTCTACAATACTTTTATTTTGAAAAACCCTCTAGTTTCCCTATGAGCACATTCTACATGACTTTTATTTTGAAATGCTCTCTAGTTTCCCTACGAGCACAAGACCTTGAAAATATGTTGAAAAAAACCTATCTTCATTGTCATGTAGTCGCGGGGTTAGTTAATTAGTTTCATCTCTCTTTCCTCATGTAAATTGTCGTCTTGGGGTAGCCTAGTGGTTAGATTATTGGACTAGTAACTGGAAGGTTGCAAGTTCAAACCCCCGAGCTAACAAGGTACAACTCTATCGTTCTACCCCTGAACAGGCAGTTAACCCCTGTTCCCAGGCTGTTATTGAAATTAAGAATTTGTTCTTAACCTACTTGCCTGGTAAAATAAAAAAATCTTTAGCTCCTCTGGTAGCTGTTGAGATAAAGAGTCTTCTGTTTTAGTTTCTTCAGATCACATCTGTACCTTTATGACATCACAACGTTCTCTAATTCTCCATCACCTCATTGTATTTCACTGGTCAATTTCATAAACACATGTACGTAATATTTATAATTATTATAATTATACTTATTATTGCTCTGTGTGAAATATGTGGTGATCTCTATTCACACATGTTTTCAATAGGACTCAAGCTCAATGGCTTTTTAAAATAAACTTCAAATCTGTAATTGATTTGTTGTGAGATCAGGTTGTTGTTACTGGGTTCTGTAGTGTGGGGTCAGGTTGTTACTGGGTTCTGTAGTGTGAGGTCAGGTTGTTGTTACTGGGTTCTGTAGTGTGAGGGCAGGTTGTTACTGGGTTCTGTAGTGTGGGGTCAGGTTGTTACTGGGTTCTGTAGTGTGGGGTCAGGTTGTTACTGGGTGCTGTAGTGTGGGGTCAGGTTGTTACTGGGTTCTGTAGTGTGAGGTCAGGTTGTTACTGGGTTCTGTAGTGTGGGGTCAGGTTGTTACTGGGTTCTGTAGTGTGGGGTCAGGTTATTGTTACTGGGTTCTGTAGTGTGAGGTCAGGTTGTTACTGGGTTCTGTAGTGTGAGGTCAGGTTGTTACTGGGTTCTGTAGTGTGGGGTCAGGTTGTTACTGGGATCTGTAGTGTGGGGTCAGGTTGTTACTGGGTGCTGTAGTGTGGGGTCAGGTTGTTACTGGGTTCTGTAGTGTGAGGTCAGGTTGTTACTGGGTTCTGTAATGTGGGGTCAGGTTGTTACTGGGATCTATAGTGTGAGGTCAGGTTGTTGTTACTGGGTTCTGTAGTGTGGGGTCAGGTTGTTGTTACTGGGATCTGTAGTGTGAGGTCAGGTTGTTATTACTGGGATCTGTAGTGTGAGGTCAGGTTGTTGTTACTGGGTTCTGTAGTGTGAGGTCAGGTTGTTGTTACTGGGTTCTGTAGTGTGAGGTCAGGTTGTTGTTACTGGGTTCTGTAGTGTGAGGTCAGGTTATTGTTACTGGGTTCTGTAGTGTGAGGTCAGGTTGTTGTTACTGGGTTCT
>NW_025746778.1:17500-35000 GCF_021184085.1 Oncorhynchus gorbuscha
ACGCTAACACGGTGCCATGTTGCCTTGGAGAGAGGAGTGCTGATTAGAGCTTCACACTGAGAGGCAGGAGCTGAACGCAGAGAGAGAAGTACGAACCCAACTCCTCTGTTCAGTAAACACAGAGAGGTGGGGAGGTGAGGGGCAGGAGCTGAACGCAGAGAGAGAAGTACGAACCCAACGCCTCTGTTCAGTAAACACAGAGAGGTGGGGAGGTGAGAGGCAGGAGCTGAACGCAGAGAGAGAAGTACGAACCCAACTCCTCTGTTCAGTAAACACAGAGAGGTGGGGAGATGAGGGGCAGGAGCTGAACACAGAGAGAGAAGTACGAACCCAACTCCTCTGTTCAGTAAACACAGAGAGGTGGGGAGGTGAGGGGCAGGAGCTGAACGCAGAGAGAGAAGTACGAACCCAACTCCTCTGTTCAGTAAACACAGAGAGTTGGGGAGGTGAGGGGCAGGAGCTGAACGCAGAGAGAGAAGTACGAACCCAACTCCTCTGTTCAGTAAACACAGAGAGTTGGGGAGGTGAGGGGCAGGAGCTGAACGCAGAGAGAGAAGTACGAACCCAACGCCTCTGTTCAGTAAACACAGAGAGTTGGGGAGGTGAGGGGCAGGAGCTGAACACAGAGAGAGAAGTACGAACCCAACTCCTCTGTTCAGTAAACACAGAGAGTTGGGGAGGTGAGGGGCAGGAGCTGAACGCAGAGAGAGAAGTACGAACCCAACGCCTCTGTTCAGTAAACACAGAGAGGTGGGGAGATGAGGGGCAGGAGCTGAACACAGAGAGAGAAGTACGAACCCAACTCCTCTGTTCAGTAAACACAGAGAGTTGGGGAGGTGAGGGGCAGGAGCTGAACACAGAGAGAGAAGTACGAACCCAACGCCTCTGTTCAGTAAACACAGAGAGGTGGGGAGATGAGGGGCAGGAGCTGAACACAGAGAGAGAAGTACGAACCCAACGCCTCTGTTCAGTAAACACAGAGAGGTGGGGAGATGAGGGGCAGGAGCTGAACACAGAGAGAGAAGTACGAACCCAACTCCTCTGTTCAGTAAACACAGAGAGTTGGGGAGGTGAAAGGCAGGAGCTGAACGCAGAGAGAGAAGTACGAACCCAAGGTGGGAAGTCAACAACAGACACAGTAGGGAGGTGAGCCGGGAGATCTGGTAGGTTCTGGGTAGTCAACACCAGACACAGTGGGAGGTAGGGAGGTGAGCCGGGAGATCTGGTAGGTTGTGGGTAGTCAACACCAGACACAGTGGGGAGGTGAGCCGGGAGGCCTGGTAGGTTGTGGGAAGTCAACACCAGACACAGTGGGGAGGTGGGGAGGTGAGCTGGGAGATCTGGTAGGTTGTGGGAAGTCAACACCAGACACAGTGGGGAGGTGGGGAGGTGAGCTGGGAGATCTGGTAGGTTGTGGGTAGTCAACACCAGACACAGTGGGGAGGTGGGGAGGTGAGCTGGGAGATCTGGTAGGTTGTGGGTAGTCAACACCAGACACAGTGGGGAGGTGAGCCGGGAGGCCTGGTAGGTTGTGGGTAGTCAACACCAGACACAGTGGGGAGGTGAGCCGGGAGATCTGGTAGGTTGTGGGTAGTCAACACCAGACACAGTGGGGAGGTGGGGAGGTGAGCCGGGAGATCTGGTAGGTTGTGGGTAGTCAACACCAGACACAGTGGGGAGGTGGGGAGGTGAGCTGGGAGATCTGGTAGGTTGTGGGTAGTCAACACCAGACACAATAGGGAGGTGAGCCGGGAGATCTGGTAGGTTGTGGGTAGTCAGCACCAGACAGAGGGGGACGTGGTGAGGTGGGGAGGTGAGCCGGGAGGCCTGGTAGGTTGTGGGTAGTCAACACCAGACACAGTGGGGAGGTGGGGAGGTGAGCCGGGAGGCCTGGTAGGTTGTGGGTAGTCAACACCAGACACAGTGGGGAGGTGGGGAGGTGAGCCGGGAGGCCTGGTAGGTTGTGGGTAGTCAACACCAGACACAGTAGGGAGGTGAGCTGGGAGGCCTGGTAGGTTGTGGGAAGTCAACACCAGACACAGTGGGGAGGTGAGCTGGGAGATCTGGTAGGTTGTGGGTAGTCAACACCAGACACAGTGGGGAGGTGAGCCGGGAGGCCTGGTAGGTTGTGGGTAGTCAACACCAGACACAGTGGGGAGGTGAGCCGGGAGGCCTGGTAGGTTGTGGGTAGTCAACACCAGACACAGTGGGGAGGTGGGGAGGTGAGCTGGGAGATCTGGTAGGTTGTGGGTAGTCAACACCAGACACAGTGGGGAGGTGGGGAGGTGAGCGGGGAGGCCTGGTAGGTTGTGGGTAGTCAACACCAGACACAGTAGGGAGGTGGGGAGGTGAGCCGGGAGATCTGGTAGGTTGTGGGTAGTCAACACCAGACACAGTGGGGAGGTGGGGAGGTGAGCTGGGAGATCTGGTAGGTTGTGGGTAGTCAACAACAGACACAGGGGGACGTGGGGAGGTGAGCCGGGAGATCTGGTAGGTTGTGGGTAGTCAACACCAGACACAGTGGGGAGGTAGGGAGGTGAGCCGGGAGGCCTGGTAGGTTGTGGGTAGTCAACACCAGACACAGTGGGGAGGTAGGGAGGTGAGCTGGGAGACCTGGTAGGTTGTGGGTAGTCAACACCAGACACAGTGGGGAGGTGAGCTGGGAGGCCTGGTAGGTTGTGGGTAGTGAGTAGTCAGTACCAAATATTTATCTCCGCTCTCTCTCTTCCTCTCTTGGCTCCTTGTTGACTGTCCACTTGAAGCACAACAAAGCCAGAGATTTGTTGGAGTGTGACAATTGATGTTGAGATAAGACACATGCAGGCGCCGGACTGCTTCCAGAAGACTTGGCATTATGAGAAAAATCAGAAGAGAGCTGGCAAGCAGGGAGGAAGTGATGTGCTAGTCGTTAGCTAGTCGTTAGCTAGTCGTTAGCTAGATGTTAGCTAGTCGTTAGCTAGTCGTTAGTTATTCGTTAGCTAGTCGTTAGCTAGTCGTTAGCTAGACGTTAGCTAGTCGTTAGCTAGTCGTTAGTTAGTCGTTAGCTAGTCGTTAGCTAGACGTTAGCTAGTCGTTAGTTAGTCGTTAGCTAGACGTTAGCTAGTCGTTAGCTAGTCGTTAGCTAGTCGTTAGCTAGACGTTAGCTAGTCGTTAGTTAGTCGTTAGCTAGACGTTAGCTAGTCGTTAGCTAGTCGTTAGCTAGTCGTTAGCTAGACGTTAGCTAGACGTTAGCTAGTCGTTAGTTAGTCGTTAGCTAGACGTTAGCTAGTCGTTAGCTAGTCGTTAGCTAGATGTTAGCTAGTCGTTAGATAGTCGTTAGCTAGTCATTAGCTAGACATTAGCTAGTCGTTAGCTAGTCGTTAGTTAGTCATTAGCTAGTCGTTAGCTAGTCGTTAGCTAGTCGTTAGCTAGTCGTTAGCTAGTCATTAGCTAGTCGTTAGTTAGTCGTTAGCTAGTCGTTAGCTAGACGTTAGCTAGTCGTTAGCTAGTCGTTAGCTAGTCGTTAGCTAGTCGTTAGGTAGTCGTTAGCTAGTCGTTAGTTAGTCGTTAGATAGTGAACAATACAATAAATTATCCCACAACTGACATAAAAATGTAGAGGAAAACATTTGATGAATATTGTTTAATATATTATATACTAAATATAGGTCCTTTATGATTTTAAATAATATTTACAAACAATCCGACTAATTAGAATAAGTTGTACCTAGCCTGGTATTCCTGTATGTTGGGTGGACTTGGCTCCAGAACAGCCTACCTAGCCTGGTATTCCTGTATGTTGGGTGAACTTGACTCCAGAACAGCCTACCTAGCCTGGTATTCCTGTATGTTGGGTGAACTTGGCATCAGAACAGCCTACCTAGCCTGGTATTCCTGTATGTTGGGTGAACTTGACTCCAGAACAGCCTACCTAGCCTGGTATTCCTGTATGTTGGGTGAACTTGGCATCAGAACAGCCTACCTAGCCTGATATGTATGTTGGGTGAACTTAGCATCAGAACAGCCTACCTAGCCTGGTATTCCTGTATGTTGGGTGAACTTGGCATCAGAACAGCCTACCTAGCCTGGTATCCCTGTATGTTGGGTGAACTTAGCATCAGAACAGCCTACCTAGCCTGGTATTCCTGTATGTTGGGTGAACTTGGCATCAGAACAGCCTACCTAGCCTGGTATTCCTGTATGTTGGGTGAACTTGGCATCAGAACAGCCTACCTAGCCTGGTATTCCTGTATGTTGGGTGAACTTGGCTCCAGAACCGTCTACCTAGCCTGGTATTCCTGTATGTTGGGTGGACTTGGCTCCAGAACAGCCTACCTAGCCTGGTATTCCTGTATGTTGGGTGAACTTGACTCCAGAACAGCCTACCTAGCCTGGTATTCCTGTATGTTGGGTGAACTTGGCATCAGAACAGCCTACCTAGCCTGGTATTCCTGTATGTTGGGTGAACTTGACTCCAGAACAGCCTACCTAGCCTGGTATTCCTGTATGTTGGGTGAACTTGGCATCAGAACAGCCTACCTAGCCTGATATGTATGTTGGGTGAACTTAGCATCAGAACAGCCTACCTAGCCTGGTATTCCTGTATGTTGGGTGAACTTGGCATCAGAACAGCCTACCTAGCCTGGTATCCCTGTATGTTGGGTGAACTTGGCATCAGAACAGCCTACCTAGCCTGGTATTCCTGTATGTTGGGTGGACTTGGCTCCAGAACAGCCTACCTAGCCTGGTATTCCTGTATGTTGGGTGAACTTAGCATCAGAACAGCCTACCTAGCCTGGTATCCCTGTATGTTGGGTGAACTTGGCTCCAGAACAGCCTACCTAGCCTGGTATTCCTGTATGTTGGGTGAACTTAGCATCAGAACAGCCTACCTAGCCTGGTATCCCTGTATGTTGGGTGAACTTAGCATCAGAACAGCCTACCTAGCCTGGTATCCCTGTATGTTGGGTGAACTTAGCATCAGAACAGCCTACCTAGCCTGGTATTCCTGTATGTTGGGTGAACTTGGCATCAGAACAGCCTACCTAGCCTGGTATCCCTGTATGTTGGGTGAACTTGGCATCAGAACAGCCTACCTAGCCTGGTATCCCTGTATGTTGGGTGAACTTGGCTCCAGAACAGCCTACCTAGCCTGGTATTCCTGTATGTTGGGTGAACTTAGATTCAGAACATCCTTCACCAGACTGGTCCTGTTCCAGCCCGTCCGTCTCTCTCTCGCTGGCTGACTGCGTGCGTCTGCTCTCTCCAATTTCCATCATCTGCTTGAGGGCATTGTGCACGTATATCATTAGATGGCTAACGCTGTCTGTGTAATTTGGTTCGCCATGCTCCCCATTGAACACATGTCCCCCCCTTCTATATGTGCATTGAAAATGTATGCTAATCACGGGCAGAATAGAGGTGGCTCATGCACGGCTCAGTTTAGAGCAACCCCGGCCCCCCCAGCCTCGGCCCCCGTCTCTCCCGTCTCCACGCTAGGCACCAACGGGGGAAGCATTGCGAAATTCGAGTCGGTGTGTGTGTGTGTGGCTGTCTGAAGCCCCAGCTGCCAGCCAGCCCCTCCTGTGCCTCTGCTCTGCCCAGTCCACCCCCACCCCCATCCCCACCCAGCCTCTTCTCCCTAACCCCCAACCTGCCTCCCTTCAGCCCCCAACAAACCCCCCACCACAACCCACCCTTCCTTCCTTCTGTCCGTCCCTCCGTTCCCTCCGTCCCTCCCTCCCTCCCTCCCTCTCACCTACAGACAGTAAATTTGTTTACTGTAATTTTTGGTGAATTATTTGCTATAATTGGCTTCGCTGATGAATGTCAGTCCCTTTGAGGAGTCTTGTCTGTCTTTAGAGAGTTGATGCTTTTTCAAACGCTCCTGCCTGCAATTAAGAAAAGCAAATGTCAATCGCAAGCCTCAGAAATGAAAATTTGTATGAACTTATTAGCATGGAGTCAACAGTGCCAGTTAAGGGCAGCCCTCCCTCCCTCGCTCCCTCCCTCCCTCGCTCCCTCCCTCCCTCGCTCCCTCCCTCCCTCCCTCCCTCCCTCCCTCCCTCCCTCCCTCCCTCCCTCGCTCCCTCGCTCCCTCCCTCCCTCCCTCCCTCCCTCGCTCCCCTCGCTCCCTCCCTCCCTCCCTCGCTCCCTCCCTCCCTCCCTCCCTCCCTCCCTCCCTCCCTCCCTCCCTCTCTATCTCTCTATCTCTCACTCTCTGCCTCCCTCCCTCCCCTCCCTCCCCTCCCTCTCTCTCTCTCTCTCTCTCTCTCTCTCTCTCTCTCTCTCTCTCTCTCTCTCTCTCTCTCTCTCTCTCTCTCTCTCTCTCTGCCTCCTCTCCCTCCCTCCCTCCCTCCCTCCTCTGCCCTCCTTCCCTCCCTCCCTCCCTCCCTCCCTCCCTCCCTCCCTCTCTATCTCTCACTCTCTGCCTCCCTCCCCTCCCCTCCCCTCCCTCTCTCTCTCTCTCTCTCTCTCTCTCTCTCTCTCTCTCTCTCTCTCTCTGCCTCCTCTCCCCCCCTCCCTCTCTCTCTCTCTCTCTCTCTCTCTCTCTCTCTCTCTCTCTCTCTCTCTCCCTCCCTCCTCCCCTCCCTCCCTCCCTCCCTCCCTCCCTCCCTCCCTCCCTCCCTCCCTCCCTCCCTCCCTCCCTCCCTCCCTCCCTCCCTCCCTCACCCCTCCCTCCCTCCCGTGGCGGTGTGTGTGCTGTGGGCTCATGGCCCCTCTCCCTCCCTCCCTCCCTCCCTCCCTCCCTCCCTCCCTCCCTCCCTCCCTCCCTCCCTCCCTCCCTCCCCCCTCCCTCCCTCCCTCCCTCCCTCCCTCCCCCCCCTCCCTCCCTCCCTCCCTCCCTCCCTCCCTCCCTCCCTCCCTCCCTCCCTCCCCCCTCCTCCCTCCCTCCCTCCCTCCCTCCCCCTCCCTCCCTCCCTCCCTCCCTCCTCCCTCCCTCCCCCCTCCTCCCTCCCTCCCTCCCTCCCTCCCTCCCCCTCCTCCCTCCCTCCCTCCCTCCCTCCCGTGGCGGTGTGTGTGTGTGCTGTGGGCTCATGGCCCCTCTGCTACACAGGGAGATGCTCGTGGAATGAGCAAACACACCTCGGCTGGTCCAACATTAAAGCAAACAAAGACTGGGGCCTTGTCTGGAGTGTAGAACACAACAATACCTAATGGTGATTAACCTGGCTGGCTGACAGAGAGCTAGCTGAGGGAAAGAGAGGGGGAAATCAATGCACGATGGCGATGATTATATCGTCTCATTATTGATCATATGTACGCCTTATAATTATAACCCATTATTATTTTATCAGTATTTTATCATTTATATTTTTATTAACAGATATATTTAAAAAAAATCCACATATTTGTTTTTACCATACATTCATTTTTGTGTTGCTTTTATATAAACTGAATTGCAATGATATAAACATTGGTGTTACTGTGGTAGCTAACAACGATGTTACAGTGGTACAGGATGATAGCTATTATAAACTCAGACATCTTAGCTATAACAACGATGTTACAGTGGTACAGGATGATAGCTATTATAAACTCAGACATCTTAGCTATAACAACGATGTTACAGTGGTACAGGATGATAGCTATTATAAACTCAGACATCTTAGCTATAACAACGATGTTACAGTGGTACAGGATGATAGCTATTATAAACTCAGACATCTTAGCTATAACAACGATGTTACAGTGGTACAGGATGATAGCTATTATAAACTCAGACATCTTAGCTATAACAACGATGTTACAGTGGTACAGGATGATAGCTATTATAAACTCAGACATCTTAGCTATAACAACGATGTTACAGTAGTACAGGATGATAGCTATTATAAACTCAGACATCTTAGCTATAACAACGATGTTACAGTGGTACAGGATGATAGCTATTATAAACTCAGACATCTTAGCTATAACAACGATGTTACAGTGGTACAGGATGATAGCTATTATAAACTCAGACATCTTAGCTATAACAACGATGTTACAGTGGTACAGGATGATAGCTATTTTAAACTCAGACACCTTAGGTACATCTACCCCAATTACACTAAAAGGTACTACAGATTACAAAACATCCGTTTGTGAATTATTTACAATGCTTTGTGGCTTTACAGTTCCAAGCACCTTTCCATTGTCTCTCCTTCTATCCCCGGTCAACAACAATAAGAGAGATGGACAGATTTAAATAAATAAAACAACATTTAAAATGAAGAAGCAGTTGATGTAGACGGTGGAGGTGTCATGTTTGTCATTTATTGTCATGTCTTGTCCCTGTGCTCCCCATGCTATTCGTTTCCCTCTGCTGGTCTTGTTTGGTTCTATCCCTCTCTCTCCCCCTCCCTCTCTCACTCTCTCGCTCTCTCTTCTCTCTGTCGTTCCGTTCCTGCTCCCAGCTGTTCCTATTCCCCTAATCATCATTTAGTCTTCCCACACCTGTTCCCGATCCTTTCCCCTGATTAGAGTCCCTATTTATTCCTTTGTGATCCGTTCCTGTTCCGTCGGTTCCTTGTATTGTATTCACCATGCTGTGATTGCGTTTCGCCCTGTCCTGTCGTGTTTTTGCCGTGATTGTGTATCACCCTGTCCTGTCGTGTTTTGTGCCTTCATCAGATGCTGCGTGTGAGCAGGTGTCTCAGTCGACTACGGCCTGCGCCTACCCGAAGCGACCTGCAGTCTGTGGCCGCTTCTCCAGTTGTTTTCCCCTCTACAAATCTAGAGGATTTCTGTTATTCCGTTTTGGACTTTAATAAACTCTGTTTCTGTTAAGTCGCGTTTGGGTCCTCTTTCACCTGCATGACAGAAGGAACCGACCAAGGAATGGACCCAGCGACTTCAGACGCTCGTTACACTGCCGTCGAGATCCAAGGAGCCATGCTCGGCAGACACGAGCAGGAATTGTCTGCTGCTCGCCATGCCGTGGAGAACCTGGCCGCTCAGGTTTCCGACCTCTCTGGACAGTTCCAGAGTCTACGTCTCGTGCCACCTGTTACTCCCTGGCCTGCCGAGCCTCCAGAACCCAGGGTTAATAACCCACCTTGCTACTCCGGGCAGCCCACTGAGTGCCGCTCCTTTCTCACGCAGTGTGAGATTGTGTTCTCTCTCCAACCCCACACATACTCTAGAGAGAGAGCTCGGGTTGCTTACGTCATTTCACTCCTTACTGGCCGGGCTCGAGAATGGGGCACAGCTATCTGGGAGGCAAGGGCTGATTGCTCTAACAGATTCCAGAACTTTAAAGAGGAGATGATTCGGGTTTTTGACCGTTCAGTTTTTGGTGGGGAGGCTTCTAGGGCCCTGGCTTCCTTATGCCAAGGTGAACGGTCCATAACGGATTATTCCATTGAGTTTCGCACTCTTGCTGCCTCTAGTGAGTGGAACGAGCCGGCGCTGCTCGCTCGTTTTCTGGAGGGACTCCACGCAGTGGTTAAGGATGAGATTCTCTCCCGGAGGTTCCATCAGATGTGGATTCTTTGATTGCTCTCGCCATCCGCATAGAACGACGGGTAGATCTTCGTCACCGGGCTCGTGGAAGAGAGCTCGCATCAACGGTGTTTCCCTGCTCCGCATCGCAACCATCTCCCTCCTCTGGCTTTGAGACTGAGCCCATGCAGCTGGGAGGGATTCGCATCTCGAATAAGGAGAGGGAACGGAGGATCACCAACCGCCTGTGCCTCTATTGCGGAGTTGCTGGACATTTTGTTAATTCATGTCCAGTAAGAGGCCAGAGTCCATCAGTAAGCGGAGGGCTACTGGTGAGCGCTACTACTCAGGTCCCTTCATCTAGATCTTGTACTACTATGTCGGTCCATCTACGCTGGACCGGTTCGGTGCTACATGCAGTGCTTTGATTGACTCTGGGGCTGAGGGTTGTTTCATGGACGAAGCATGGGTTCGGAAACATAACATTCCTTTCAGACCGTTAGACAGGCCTACGCCCATGTTTGCCTTAGATGGTAGTCATCTTCCCAGTATCAAATTTGAGACACTACCTTTAACTCTCACAGTATCTGGTAACCACAGTGAGACTATTTCTTTTTTGATTTTCCGTTCACCGTTTACACCTGTTGTTTTGGGTCATCCCTGGCTAGTATGTCATAATCCTTCTATTAATTGGTCTAGTAATTCTATCCTATCCTGGAACGTTTCTTGTCATGTGAAGTGTTTAATGTCTGCCATCCCTCCCGTTTCTTCTGTTCCTACTTCTCAGGAGGAACCTGGCGATTTGACAGGAGTGCCGGAGGAATATCATGATCTGCGCACGGTCTTCAGTCGGTCCCGAGCCAACTCCCTTCCTCCTCACCGGTCGTATGATTGTAGTATTGATCTCCTTCCGGGGACCACTCCTCCTCGAGGTAGACTATACTCTCTGTCGGCTCCCGAACGTAAGGCTCTCGAGGATTATTTGTCTGTGTCTCTTGACGCCGGTACCATAGTGCCTTCTTCCTCTCCGGCCGGGGCGGGGTTCTTTTTTGTTAAAAAGAAGGACGGTACTCTGCGCCCCTGCGTGGATTATCGAGGGCTGAATGACATAACGGTTAAGAATCGTTATCCGCTTCCCCTTATGTCATCAGCCTTCGAGATTCTGCAGGGAGCCAGGTGCTTTACTAAGTTGGACCTTCGTAACGCTTACCATCTCGTGCGCATCAGAGAGGGGGACGAGTGGAAAACGGCGTTTAACACTCCGTTAGGGCATTTTGAGTACCGGGTTCTGCCGTTCGGTCTCGCCAATGCGCCAGCTGTTTTTCAGGCATTAGTTAATGATGTTCTGAGAGACATGCTGAACATTTTTGTTTTTGTCTATCTTGACGATATCCTGATTTTTTCTCCGTCACTCGAGATTCATGTTCAGCACGTTCGACGTGTTCTACAGCGCCTTTTAGAGAATTGTCTCTACGTAAAGGCTGAGAAGTGCTCTTTTCATGTCTCCTCCGTTACTTTTCTCGGTTCCGTTATTTCCGCTGAAGGCATTCAGATGGATTCCGCTAAGGTCCAAGCTGTCAGTGATTGGCCCGTTCCAAGGTCACGTGTCGAGTTGCAGCGCTTTTTAGGTTTCGCTAATTTCTATCGGCGTTTCATTCGTAATTTCGGTCAAGTTGCTGCCCCTCTCACAGCTCTTACTTCTGTTAAGACGTGTTTTAAGTGGTCCGGTTCCGCCCAGGGAGCTTTTGATCTTCTAAAATAACGTTTTACGTTCGCTCCTATCCTCGTTACTCCTGACGTCACTAGACAATTCATTGTCGAGGTTGACGCTTCAGAGGTAGGCGTGGGAGCCATCCTATCCCAGCGCTTCCAGTCTGACGATAAGGTTCATCCTTGCGCTTATTTTTCTCATCGCCTGTCGCCATCTGAGCGCAACTATGATGTGGGTAACCGTGAACTGCTCGCCATCCGCTTAGCCCTAGGCGAATGGCGACAGTGGTTGGAGGGGGCGACCGTTCCTTTTGTCGTTTGGACAGACCATAAGAACCTTGAGTACATCCGTTCTGCCAAACGACTTAATGCCCGTCAAGCTCGTTGGGCGTTGTTTTTCGCTCGTTTCGAGTTTGTGATTTCTTACCGTCCGGGTAGCAAGAACACCAAGCCTGATGCCTTATCCCGTCTGTTTAGTTCTTCTGTGGCTTCTACTGATCCCGAGGGGATTCTTCCTTATGGGCGTGTTGTCGGGTTAACAGTCTGGGGAATTGAAAGACAGGTTAAGCAAGCACTCACGCACACTGCGTCGCCGCGCGCTTGTCCTAGTAACCTCCTTTTCGTTCCTGTTTCCACTCGTCTGGCTGTTCTTCAGTGGGCTCACTCTGCCAAGTTAGCTGGTCATCCCGGTGTTCGAGGCACTCTTGCGTCTATTCGCCAGCGCTTTTGGTGGCCGACTCAGGAGCGTGACACGCGCCGTTTCGTGGCTGCTTGTTCGGACTGCGCGCAGACTAAGTCGGGTAACTCTCCTCCTGCCGGTCGTCTCAGACCGCTCCCCATTCCTTCTCGACCATGGTCTCACATTGCCTTAGACTTCATTACCGGTCTGCCTTTGTCTGCGGGGAAGACTGTGATTCTGACGGTTGTCGATAGGTTCTCTAAGGCGGCACATTTCATTCCCCTCGCTAAACTTCCTTCCGCTAAGGAGACGGCACAAATCATTATTGAGAATGTATTCAGAATTCATGGCCTCCCGTTAGACGCCGTTTCAGACAGAGGCCCGCAATTCACGTCACAGTTTTGGAGGGAGTTCTGTCGTTTGATTGGTGCGTCCGTCAGTCTCTCTTCCGGGTTTCATCCCCAGTCTAACGGTCAAGCAGAGAGGGCCAATCAGACGATTGGTCGCATACTACGCAGCCTTTCTTTCAGAAACCCTGCGTCTTGGGCAGAACAGCTCCCTGGGCAGAATACGCTCACAATTCGCTTCCTTCGTCTGCTACCGGGTTATCTCCGTTTCAGAGTAGTCTGGGTTACCAGCCTCCTCTGTTCTCATCCCAGCTTGCCGAGTCCAGCGTTCCCTCCGCTCAAGCGTTTGTCCAACGTTGTGAGCGCACCTGGAGGAGGGTGAGGTCTGCACTTTGCCGTTACAGGGCACAGACGGTGAGAGCCGCCAATAAACGCAGGATTAAGAGTCCAAGGTATTGTTGCGGCCAGAGAGTGTGGCTTTCCACTCGCAACCTTCCTCTTACGACAGCTTCTCGTAAGTTGACTCCGCGGTTCATTGGTCCGTTCCGTGTCTCCCAGGTCGTCAATCCTGTCGCTGTGCGACTGCTTCTTCCGCGACATCTTCGTCGCGTCCATCCTGTCTTCCATGTCTCCTGTGTTAAGCCCTTTCTTCGCACCCCCGTTCGTCTTCCCTCCCCCCCCTCCCGTCCTTGTCGAGAGCGCACCTATTTACAAGGTACATAAGATTATGGACATGCGTTCTCGGGGACGGGGTCACCAATACCTAGTGGATTGGGAGGGTTACGGTCCTGAGGAGAGGAGTTGGGTTCCGTCTCGGGACGTGCTGGACCGTTCGCTCATCGATGATTTCCTCCGTTGCCGCCAGGATTCCTCCTCGAGTGCGCCAGGAGGCGCTCGGTGAGTGGGGGGTACTGTCATGTTTGTCATTTATTGTCATGTCTTGTCCCTGTGCTCCCCATGCTATTCGTTTCCCTCTGCTGGTCTTGTTTGGTTCTATCCCTCTCTCTCCCCTCCCTCTCTCACTCTCTCGCTCTCTCTTCTCTCTGTCGTTCCGTTCCTGCTCCCAGCTGTTCCTATTCCCCTAATCATCATTTAGTCTTCCCACACCTGTTCCCGATCCTTTCCCCTGATTAGAGTCCCTATTTATTCCTTTGTGATCCGTTCCTGTTCCGTCGGTTCCTTGTATTGTATTCACCATGCTGTGATTGCGTTTCGCCCTGTCCTGTCGTGTTTTTGCCGTGATTGTGTATCACCCTGTCCTGTCGTGTTTTGTGCCTTCATCAGATGCTGCGTGTGAGCAGGTGTCTCAGTCGACTACGGCCTGCGCCTACCCGAAGCGACCTGCAGTCTGTGGCCGCTTCTCCAGTTGTTTTCCCCTCTACAAATCTAGAGGATTTCTGTTATTCCGTTTTGGACTTTAATAAACTCTGTTTCTGTTAAGTCGCGTTTGGGTCCTCTTTCACCTGCATGACAGGAGGAGTGAGAGTGGGGGAGGAAATCCATTACTGTTAGTCACCTCCTTCCCACTGCCCATTTAGCAACAGGAAATAGAGCAGGAGAACTGAGGAGCGCTAATAAACAGACAAAGTGTACATCTTTAGGTATCTAGTCTCTTTGTAGCAGAATCTGCATTCCAGAATGTTCATCGAAGCAGGGGCCAGAGGAAGTCTGGGTGTAGAAGAAGGTGTGATAAAAGAGAGAGAGAACTCTGTCCCTGACTGTTTGCCTCAGTGATGGCTACTGGTGGTCCGGAGCTTGCTAGCACTTCTGATATTTTTTAAATATTAACTACCAGTCAAACGTTTTAGAACACCTACTCATTCAAGGTTTTTTAAAATTGATTTTTATTTCATTTTTAAACTAATTTCTACATTGTAGAATAATAGTGAAGACATCAAAACTATGAAATAACACATATGGAATCATGTAGTAACCAAAAAAGTGTAAAACAAATCAAGACAGTTTATATAATCAAAATTATTCAAATAGCCACCCTTTGCCTCGATGACAGCTTTGCACACTCTTGGCATTCTCTCAACCGGCTTTATTAGGTAGTCACCTGGAATGCATTTCAATAGCCATATCTGGTAGAAGACTATGTCCATATTATAACAACAACAGCTAAAATAAGATCAATCTTTACTATTGAATTGCCACTGGCTTTGAGGAAAGCCAGAGAGTCTATGTATGTGAATGACAACACTATACACGTCAGCTACTACAGCGACTGAAATCACTGCAACACTCAACAAAGAGCTGCAGTTAGTTTCAGAGTGGGTGGGAAGGAATAAGTTAGCCCTAAATATTTATAAAACTAAAAACATTGTATTTGGAACAAATCATTCACTAAACCCTAAACCTCAACTAAATCTTGTAATAAATATTGTGAAAAATGAGCAAGTTGAGGTGACTAAACTGCTTGGAGTTACCCTGGATTGTAAACTGTCATGTTCAAAACATGTTGATACAACAGTAGCTAAGATGGGGTGAAATCTGTCCATAATAAAGCGCTGCTCTGCCTTCTTAACAGCACTATCAACAAGGCAGGTCCTACTTGTCCTAGTTTCTACCTTCTAAACAGCACTATCAACAAGGCAGGTCCTACAGGCCCTAGTTTCTACCTTCTTAACAACACTATCAACAAGGCAGGTCCTACAGGCCCTAGTTTCTACCTTCTTAACAACACAATCAACAAGGCAGGTCCTATAGGTCCTAGTTTCTACCTTCTAAACAGCACTATCAACAAGGCAGGTCCTACAGGCCCTAGTTTCTACCTTCTTAACAGCACTATCAACAAGGCAGGTCCTACAGGCCTTAGTTTCTACCTTCTTAACAACACTATCAACAAGGCAGGTCCTACAGGCCCTAGTTTCTACCTTCTTAACAACACTATTAACAAGGCAGGTCCTACAGGCTCTAGTTTCTACCTTCTTAACAACACTATCAACAAGGCAGGTCCTACATGCCCTAGTTTCTACCTTCTTACGGCCTAGGAGCAGTGGGTTAACTGGTCTAGAAACAGTGGGTTAACTGGTCTAGGAACAGTGGTTTAACTGGTCTAGGAACAGTGGGTTAACTGGTCTAGGAACAGTGGGTTAACTGGTCTAGGAACAGTGGGGTTAACTGGTCTAGGAACAGTGGTTTAACTGGTCTAGGAACAGTGGGTTAACTGGTCTAGGAACAGTGGGTTAACTGGTCTAGGAACAGTGGGGTTAACTGGTCTAGGAACAGTGGGTTAACTGGTCTAGGAACAGTGGGGGTTAACTGGTCTAGGAACAGTGGGTTAACTGGTCTAGGAACAGTGGGTTAACTGGTCTAGGAACAGTGGGTTAACTGGTCTAGGAACAGTGGGTTAACTGGTCTAGGAACAGTGGGTTAACTGGTCTAGGAACAGTGGGTTAACTGGTCTAGGAACAGTGGGTTAACTGGTCTAGGAACCACAAGGCTACCTGCCGTCCCTACACTCTAACCACTAGGCTACCCTGCCATCCCTACACTCTAACCACTAGGCTACCTGCCGTCCCTACACTCTAACCACTAGGCTACCTGCCGTCCCTACACTCTAACCACTAGGCTACCTGCCGTCCCTACACTCTAACCACTAGGCTACCTGCCGTCCCTACACTCTAACCACTAGGCTACCTGCCGTCCCTACACTCTAACCACTAGGCTACCTGCCGTCCCTACACTCTAACCACTAGGCTACCTGCCGTCCCTACACTCTAACCACTAGGCTACCTGCCGGCCCTACACTCTAACCACTAGTCTACCTGCCGTCCCTACACTCTAACATTTACATTTACATTTAAGTCATTTAGCAGACGCTCTTATCCAGAGCGACTTACACTAGGCTACCCTGCCGTCCCTACACTCTAACCACTAGGCTACCTGCCGTCCCTACACTCTAACCACTAGTCTACCTGCCGTCCCTACACTCTAACCACTAGGCTACCTGCCGGCCCTACACTCTAAACACTAGGCTACCTGCCGTCCCTACACTCTAACCACTAGGCTACCTGCCGTCCCTACACTCTAACCACTAGGCTACCACATGAGTAACGCTGCTCGGTCTGAAATAGGGAATCTGGCTCTTCAGTGCCCGGTGTTCTGTTTTAATATTCAGGCTAGTTGGTTAGTTAGTGTAGCAGATGGGAAGGTCCTAAATTGTCTCTGTTGTTCTGTCTGTTACAAGCAGCTACCCCTGCATCAAAGCCATCAGCCCTAGTGAAGGATGGACCACGGGAGGAGCCACAGTCATCATCATAGGAGATAACTTCTTTGACGGTCTCCAAGTCGTGTTCGGGACGATGCTTGTGTGGAGTGAGGTAAGAAGCCTTTGAGATGGCTCTTTATTTCCAGACTCGGTGTTCTCAGGTATACGTCAGAATACACTATTGTATTTCAGAGCAATTAGCATGGAAAAACCCCAACATAGATTTGAATTGTGTGTGTGGGGGGGAAAGAAAGGATCAATCCTAGCATGTACCACACAGCAGTTTGTGTTAATGGAATCTGACACTTTACACAGCTTTTTCTTATGCTGTTTGCACCCTGTATAGCTGATCAAGCAGTCTGAAGCACGCGAGCTAATAGCAGTCTGAAGCACGCGAGCTAATAGCAGTCTGAAGCACGCGAGCTAATAGCAGTCTGAAGCACGCGAGCTAATAGCAGTCTGAAGTACGCGAGCTAATAGCAGTCTGAGGCACGCGAGCTAATAGCAGTCTGAAGCACGCGAGCTAATAGCAGTCTGAAGCACGCGAGCTAATAGCAGTCTGAGGCACGCGAGCTAATAGCAGTCTGAAGCACGTGAGCTAATAACAGTCTGAAGCACGCGAGCTAATAGCAGTCTGAAGCACGCGAGCTAATAGCAGTCTGAAGCACGCGAGCTAATAGCAGTCTGAAGCACGCGAGCGAATAGCAGTCTGAAGCACGCGAGCTAATAGCAGTCTGAAGCACGCGAGCTAATAGCAGTCTGAAGCACGCGAGCTAATAGCAGTCTGAAGCACGCGAGCTAATAGCAGCTAATGCTGTTTTAGCTCCCCATTACTATCAGCTTTGCTGCTGTGAAGTGATGACAGGAGTAGATCAGAAGCTCGACAAACAGGAACAGGAGCAGGAGCAGGAACAGGAACAGGAACAGGAAGAGCATGGAAAACAGGCGGAAAATATGGGAATCCGAATGAAACCAAGCAACCTCTCAGGAACGGGGAAAAAACAATGGAACAATTAAGGGGGTCTGAGATATAACAAGAGGGAATTAACACTGTGAGGGAGGGGGCAGGGGGAGTTGGGGGCAGGGGGCAGGGGGAGGGGGATATGGACATATGAAGGCATTTTTGATGTGAACCACGGCCCTCTG
>NW_025746778.1:37500-52500 GCF_021184085.1 Oncorhynchus gorbuscha
TGTGTGTGTGTGTGTGTGTGTGTGTGTGTGTGTGTGTGTGTGTGTGTGTGTGTGTGCGTGCGTGTGTGCGCGTGTGCGCGTGTGTGCGTGCGTGCGTGTGTGCGTGTGTGTGTGCGTGTGTGTGTGCGTATGCGTGTGTGTGTGCGTGCGTGTGCGTGTGTTTTCGGGACAGAGAAGTGGAGGAGTGGAGTGCTGAGGGACAACAGGTCAACGTCTGTCTGACCTGGAAGCTTCTGTCTGATCCCAAATTGACGAGGACGATGAGATAATCACCAGGAATTACTCTCACTCCTTGAAACCTGATCCAGGACCAGCTAGGGCTCTGGGCTTTGGTTAAAAGTAGTGCACTATATAGGGAGTAGGGTGCAGAATGGGCAGCATCCGAACATTTAACGCCCGCTGCAGGAATGGAGCAGAGACCAAGGAGACAGCTGGATCAGGAAATAACAGTGTAGTGCTGTGAAGAGAGACATATATATACATTAAGACATGAATGGTCCTATTACAGTCATATTATATACATTAAGACATGAATGGTCCTATTTCAGTCATATTATATACATTAAGACATGAATGGTCCTTCTGTAGCTCAGTTGGTAGAGCATGGCGCTTGTAACGCCAGGGTAGTGGGTTCGATCCCCGGGACCACCCATACGTAGAATGTATGCACACATGACTGTAAGTCGCTTTGGATAAAAGCGTCTGCTAAATGGCATATATTATTATTATATTATTATTATATTATATACATTAAGACATGAATGGTCCTATTACAGTCATATTATATACATTAAGACATGAATGGTCCTATTTCAGTCATATTATATACATTAAGACATGAATGGTTCTATTACAGTCATATTATATACATTAAGACATGAATGGTCCTATTTCAGTCATATTATATACATTAAGACATGAATGGTCCTATTACAGTCATATTATATACATTAAGACATGAATGGTCCTATTTCAGTCATATTATATACATTAAGACATGAATGGTCCTATTACAGTCATAGTATATACATTAAGACATGAATGGTCCTATTTCAGTCATATTATATACATTAAGACATGAATGGTCCTATTACAGTCATAGTATATACATTAAGACATGAATGGTCCTATTTCAGTCATATTATATACATTAAGACATGAATGGTCCTATTTCAGTCATATTATATACATTAAGACATTAATGGTCCTATTACAGTCATATTATATACATTAAGACATGAATGGTCCTATTACAGTCATATTATATACATTAAGACATGAATGGTCCTATTACAGTCATATTATATACATTAAGACATGAATGGTCCTATTACAGTCATATTATATACATTAAGACATGAATGGTCCTATTACAGTCATATTATATACATTAAGACATGAATGGTCCTATTTCAGTCATATTATATACATTACGACATGAATGGTCCTATTACAGTCATAGTATATACATTAAGACATGAATGGTCCTATTTCAGTCATATTATATACATTAAGACATGAATGGTCCTATTACAGTCATATTATATACATTAAGACATGAATGGTCCTATTACAGTCATATTATATACATTACGACATGAATGGTCCTATTACAGTCATAGTATATACATTAAGACATGAATGGTCCTATTACAGTCATATTATATACATTAAGACATGAATGGTCCTATTACAGTCATATTATATACATTAAGACATGAATGGTCCTATTTCAGTCATATTATATACATTACGACATGAATGGTCCTATTACAGTCATAGTATATACATTAAGACATGAATGGTCCTATTTCAGTCATATTATATACATTAAGACATGAATGGTCCTATTTCAGTCATATTATATACATTAAGACATTAATGGTCCTATTACAGTCATATTATATACATTAAGACATGAATGGTCCTATTACAGTCATATTATATACATTAAGACATGAATGGTCCTATTACAGTCATATTATATACATTAAGACATGAATGGTCCTATTTCAGTCATATTATATACATTAAGACATGAATGGTTCGAATATAGTTATTTAGAGGTCTATACAGTATGCGGTTGTAGTTGGAAGATTACATACACTAAGGTTAGAGTCAATAAAACTCGTTTTTCAACCGCTCTACAAATTTATTGTTAACAAACTATAGTTTTGGCAAGTCGGTTAGGACATCTACTTTGTGCATGACACAAGTCATTTTTCCAACAGTTGTTTACAGACAGTTTATTTCACTTATAATTCACAGTATCACAATTCCAGTGGGTCAGAAGTTTACATACACTAAGCTGACTGTGCCTTTAAACAGCTTGGAAAATTCCAGAAAATAATGTCATGGCTTTAGAAGCTTCTGATAGGCTAATTGACATCATTTTAGTAAATTGGAGGTGTACCTGTGGATGTGTTTCAAGGCCTCTCTGCTTGACATCATGGGAAAATCAAAAGAAATCAGACAAGACCTCAGAAAAACATTGTAGACCTCCACAAGTCTGGTTGATCCTTGGGAGCAATTTCCAAATGCCTGAAGGTACCACGTTCATCTGTACAAACAACAGTACGCAAGTATAAACACCATGGGACCACGCAGCCGCCATACCTCTCAGGAAGGAGATGTGTTCTGTCTCCTAGAGATGAACACCATGGGACCACGCAGCCGCCATACCGCTCAGGAAGGAGATGCGTTCTGTCTCCTAGAGATGAACACCATGGGACCATGCAGCCGTCATACTGCTCAGGAAGGAGATGCGTTCTGTCTCCTAGAGATGAACACCATGGGACCACGCAGCCGCCATACCGCTCAGGAAGGAGATGCGTTCTGTCTCCTAGAGATGAACACCATGGGACCACGCAGCCGCCATACCGCTCAGGAAGGAGATGCGTTCTGTCTCCTAGAGATGAACACCATGGGACCACGCAGCCGCCATACCGCTCAGGAAGGAGATGCGTTCTGTCTCCTAGAGATGAATGTACTTTGGTGTGAAAAGTGCAAAACAATCCCAGAACAACAGCAAAGGACCTTTTTTGATTTGAACCTTTATTTTACTAGGCAAGTCAGTTAAGAACAAATTCTTATTTTCAATGACGGCCTAGGAACAGTGGGTTGAACTGCCTGTTCAGGGGCAGAACGACAGATTTGTACCTTGTCAGCTCGGGGACTTGAACTTGGAACCTTTCAGTGACAAGTCCAACGCTCTAAACACTATGCTAAACCTTGTGAAGATGCTGGAGGAAACGGATACAAAAGTATCTATATCCACAGTAAATCGTGTCCTATAGCAAGGAAGAAGCCACTGCTCCAAAACCGCCATAAAAAAGCCAGACTACGGTTTGCAACTGCACATGGGGACAAAGATCGTACTTTTTGGAGAAATGTTCTCTGGTCTGATGAAACAAAAATATAACTGTTTGGCCATAATGACCATCGTTATGTATGGAGGAAAAGAGGGAGGCTTGCAAGCTGAAGAACACCATCCCAACCGTGAAGCATGGGGGTGGCAGCATCATGTTGTGAGGGTGCTTTGCTGCAGGAGGGTCTGGTGCACTTCACAAAATAGATGCCATCATTAGGTAGGAAAATGATGTGGATATATTGGAGCAACATCTCAAGAAATCAGTCAGGAAGTTAAAGCTTGGTGGTAAATGGGTCTTCCAAATGGACAATGACCCCAAGCATACTTCCAGAGTTGTGGCAAAATGGCTTAAGGACAACAAAGTAAAGGTATTGGAGTGGCCATCACAAAGCCCTGATCACTATCCAATAGAACATTTGTGGGCAGAACTGAAAAGCGTGTGCCAACAAGGAGGCCTACAAACCTGACTCAGTTGCACCACCTCTGTCTTGAGGAATGGGCCAAAATTCACCCAACTTATTGTGGGAAGCTTGTGTAAGGTTCCCTGAAATGTTTGACCCAAGTTAAACCATTTAAAGGCAATGCTACCAAATACTAATTGAGTGTATGTAAACTTCTGACCCAACTGGGAATGTGATGAAAGAAATAAAAGCTGAGATAAATCATTCTCTCTACAATTATTCTGACATTTCACATTCTTAAAATAAAGTAGTGATCCTAACTGACCTAAGACAGGACTTTTTTACTAGGATAAAATGTCAGGAATTGTGAAAAACTGAGTTGAAATGTACTTGGCTAAGGTGTATGTAAACTTCTGACTTCAACTGTACTAACACATAGATAGTTCTAATACAGTCCGATTATATACATTAAGACGTGAATGGTGCTAATTCAAACCCATCTAAAAAGGTCCATATTTAGAGCGGGAAGGGAGTGTTAGTCAGACTAGAGGGGACTACAATGGGAACTATCACCAGACTAAAGGGGACTACAATGGGAACTATCGTCAGACTAAAGGGGACTATAATGGGAACTATCGTCAGACTAAAGGGGACTACAATGGGAACTATCATCAGACTAGAGGGGACTACAATGGGAACTATCGCCAGACTAAAGGGGAATACAATGGGAACTATCACCAGACTAGAGGGGATTACAATGGGAACTATCACCAGACTAAAGGGGACTACAATGGGAACTATCATCAGACTAGAGGGGACTACAATGGGAACTATCACCAGACTAGAGGGGAATACAATGGGAACTATCACCAGACTAGAGGGGATTACAATGGGAACTATCACCAGACTAAAGGGGACTACAATGGGAACTATCATCAGACTAAAGGGGAATACAATGGGAACTATCACCAGACTAGAGGGGACTACAATGGGAACTATCACCAGACTAAAGGGGACTACAATGGGAACTATCATCAGACTAGAGGGGACTACAATGGGAACTATCGTCAGACTAAAGGGGAATACAATGGGAACTATCACCAGACTAAAGGGGACTACAATGGGAACTATCACCAGACTAAAGGGGACTTACAATGGGAACTATCACCAGACTAGAGGGGACTACACTGGGAACTATCACCAGACTAGAGGGGACTACAATGGGAACTATCATCAGACTAGAGGGGACTACAATGGGAACTATCACCAGACTAGAGGGGACTACAATGGGAACTATCACCAGACTAAAGGGGACTACAATGCGAACTATCACCAGACTAAAGGGGAATACAATGGGAACTATCACCAGGCTAAAGGGGACTACAATGGGAACTACCGTCAGACTAGAGGGGAATACAATGGGAACTATCACCAGACTAAAGGGGACTACAATGGGAACTATCACCAGACTAGAGGGGACTTACAATGGGAACTATCACCAGACTAAAGGGGACTACAATGCGAACTATCACCAGACTAGAGGGGACTTACAATGGGAACTATCACCAGACTAGAGGGGACTTACAATGGGAACTATCACCAGACTAGAGGGGACTACAATGGGAACTATCACCAGACTAAAGGGGACTACAATGGGAACTATCACCAGACTAAAGGGACTACAATGGGAACTATCACCAGACTAAAGGGGACTACAATGGGAACTACCGTCAGACTAGAGGGGACTACAATGGGAACTATCATCAGACTAGAGGGGACTACAATGGGAACTATCACCAGACTAAAGGGGACTACAATGGGAACTATCACCAGGCTAAAGGGGACTACAATGGGAACTATCACCAGACTAGAGGGGACTACAATGGGAACTATCACCAGACTAAAGGGGACTACAATGCGAACTATCACCAGACTAAAGGGGAATACAATGGGAACTATCACCAGGCTAAAGGGGACTACAATGGGAACTACCGTCAGACTAGAGGGGACTACAATGGGAACTATCACCAGACTAGAGGGGACTACAATGGGAACTATCACCAGACTAGAGGGGACTACAATGGGAACTATCACCAGACTAAAGGGGACTACAATGGGAACTATCACCAGACTAAAGGGGACTACAATGCGAACTATCACCAGACTAAAGGGGAATACAATGGGAACTATCACCAGGCTAAAGGGGACTACAATGGGAACTACCGTCAGACTAGAGGGGACTACAATGGGAACTATCACCAGACTAGAGGGGACTACAATGGGAACTATCATCAGACTAGAGGGGACTACAATGGGAACTATCACCAGACTAAAGGGGACTACAATGGGAACTATCATCAGACTAGAGGGAACTACAATGGGAACTATCACCAGACTAAAGGGGACTACAATGGGAACTATCACCAGACTAAAGGGACTACAATGGGAACTATCACCAGACTAAAGGGGACTACAATGGGAACTCTCACCAGACTAAAGGGGACTACAATGGGAACTATCACCAGACTAAAGGGACTACAATGGGAACTATCACCAGACTAGAGGGGACTGCTCTCCTTGTCAATAATTAGACAGCATTACTCTGAGGTGTTTTGAGTAACCCAGTGTTTTTTTGATCAATTCATAGATTTATTTTTAATGCAGTATATTTATTAACTGTTGTTGAAATATGATAATGCAATGCTTTAATTTGCTATTTTGTCTTTGACCAATACTAATGAGGTATATTTTTGTTCTAATTTCTACACTTTAATAGTCATCCCATAAAGACCTTGGAATTATTAAGTTCTTACCTTTTTCTTTCTAATTTGTGTAAATCACTATCGATTGGAAACAAATATGAGCACATTTTTCCATAGTAGTTAACTCTGAAACATCCTTTTTTAAACTTGATGTCTAAAGAGGTCTCTGTAGTTTAAGCGGGAGGAGGGAATGGTATATTTGGATAAATAAATGTATCTAACTGATTGGCTGTCTAGTTACTTAACCAAAAACATTGTTTGGAGGAAATGGGTGTTAACATTCCTCCCAGCATGATTCTAGAATCGGAACAGCTCATTTAGAATTTAGAAGGTTCACATGGAACCCCCTCCTCCTGTGACACACCCACTCACCAGGAATGAAAGGAACCACCTGAATTGACAGGGAGTCGACATTGGCTCCCTGGTGAGAGCGTAGTGTGGAGGTTCAGTATGGCGTGTTCATGTGGACCACGTTCCCTGTTTGTGAACAGATGTGAGCAGAGCAGAGATGTTCTCGTCTGCGGTAGACCCTGTATTGAAGAGAGGGACACTTAACAAGCCAATACTCAACTGTGACTCAATGAGGCCTCATGTTTCTACTAGAAAAGTCCCGGTACGTTACGGGATCAATGAAACTGATCAGCTCACTATATATTAAAGAGAAGTCACAACCTTCACAACGGCTATCATCCACCTTCACAACGGCTAGCATCCACCTTCACAACGGCTAACATCCACCTTCACAACGGCTAGCATCCACCTTCACAACGGCTAGCATCCACCTTCACAACGGCTAGCATCCACCTTCACAACGGCTAGTATCCACCTTCACAACGGTTAGCATCCACCTTCACAACGGCTAGCATCCACCTTCACAACGGCTAGCATCCACTTTCACAACGGCTAGCATCCACTTTCACAACGGCTAGCATCCACCTTCACAACGGCTAGCATCCACCTTCACAACGGCTAGCTTCCACTTTCACAACGGCTAGCATCCACCTTCACAACGGCTAGCATCCACCTTCACAACGGCTAGCATCCACTTTCACAACGGTTAGCATCCCCCTTCACAACGGCTAGCATCCACCTTCACAACGGCTAGCATCCACTTTCACAACGGCTAGCATCCACCTTCACAACGGCTGGCATCCACCTTCACAATGCAAACTACACAATTCACCAACCAGCCTTGAAAGCAAAGTGTTATAGCATCACAACACAGAGGTGTTTTACAGGCCTTTGGTGTTCATTGAGATGTGTCTGTAGTGTCAACGGCATCGGTGAGTCTGCTGGTTTAAAGAGAGAGAGTCGATCATTATTTTACATCACAGCCAACACAAACGGGCTGTCTCAGAGGTCATTGCTCTTTAAACCAATGACTTTGTCTATTCGAAGCTGAAAATTTGCCCCCTTTAATTGCCTCCCACACTTTCTCTCTCTGTCTCTCTCTCTCTCTCTCTCTCTCTCTCTCTCTCTCTCTCTCTCTCTCTCTCTCTCTCTCTCTCTCTCTCTCTCTCTCTCTCTCTCTGTCTCTCTCTCTCTCTCTCTCTCTCTCTCTCTCTCTCTCTCTCTCTCTCTCTCTCTCTCTCTCTCTCTCTCTCGCTCTCTCTCTCTCTCTGTCTCTCCCTCTACCCCCCTCTCTCTCTCTCTCTCTCTCTCTCTCTCTCTCTCTCTCTCTCTCTGTCTCTCTCTCTCTCTCTCTCTCTCTCTCTCTCTCTCTCTCTCTCTCTCTCTCTCTCTCTCTCTCTGTCTCTGTCTGTCTCTCTCTCTCTCCATCTCTCTCTCTCTCTCTGTCTCTCCCTCTCTCTCTCTCTCTCTCTCTCTCTCTCTCTCTCTCTCTCTATCTCTCTCTCTCTCTCTCTCTCTCTCTCTCTCTCTCTCTCTCTCTCTCTCTCTCTCTCTCTCTCTCTCTCTCCTCTCTCTGTCTCTCTCTCTCTCTCTGTCTCTCTCTCTGTCTCTCTGTCTCTCTGTCTCTCTCTCTCTCTCTGTTTCTCTGTCTCTCTGTCTCTATCTCTCTCTCTCTCTGTCTCTCCCTCTCTCTCTATCTCTCCCTCTCTCTCTATCTCTCCCCCCTCTCTCTCTCTATCTCTCTCTCTCCCTCTCTCTGCCTCTCTCTCCCTCTCTATCTCTCTCTCAGTCTCTCAGTCTCTCTGCCTCTCTCTCTCTCTCTCTCTCTCTCTCTCTCTCTCTCTCTCTCTCTCTCTCTCTCTCTCTCTCTCTCTCTCTCTCTCTCTCTCTCTCTCTCTCTCTATCTCTCTCTGCCTCTGCCTCTCTCTCTCTCTCTCTCTCTCTCTCTCTCTCTCTCTCTCTCTCTCTCTCTCTCTCTCTCTCTCTCTCTCTCTCAGTGCCTCGCGGCGTTGCACTGCTGGGTCAAGTGTTGTTGGATTTAAAGCGTCAGTTAAATGTTACATGTTGAATGGTGGCAGCAGGGCAGGAATAATGAGGACACACAGAGGAAGTATCCGGAAGGCTGACTCTGAATGGGGGTTGGACACACATACAAACTGTAAGGGGTGTAGGGGTCTAATGGTTTGTGTAACTCTGGTGTTAAAGGGGTCTTTATCTGACACTTTCCCATTGTGTCGCTCTGTGTGAGCCTTGCGGTTAGTGTAGCTGGGGCCTGAACAACCTTCTACACTCGTACCTCGTCTACTTTCCCATTGTGTCGCTCTGTGTGAGCCTTGCTGTTAGTGTAGCTGGGGCCTGAACAACCTTCTACACTCGTACCTCGTCTACTTTCCCATTGTGTCGCTCTGTGTGAGCCTTGCTGTTAGTGTAGCTGGGGCCTGAACAACCTTCTACACTCCTGTTTACCTTGTCCACTATCATGTCTATTCCAGGCTCCAGCCTTGTGGTCTACTACCTCCCCAGTAGAAAATGGTGCAGCTGTTTACCAGTCCTGTTCCTCGTCTCCTCTGTCCAGTAGAAAATGGTGCAGCTGTTTACCAGTCCTGTCCCTCGTCTCCTCTGTCCAGTAGAAAATGGTGCAGCTGTTTACCAGTCCTGTTCCTCGTCTCCTCTGTCCAGTAGAAAATGGTGCAACTGTTTACCAGTCCTGTTCCTCGTCTCCTCTGTCCAGTAGAAAATGGTGCAGCTGTTTACCAGTCCTGTTCCTCATCTCCTCTGTCCAGTAGAAAATGGTGCAGCTGTTTACCAGTCCTGTTCCTCGTCTCCTCTGTCCAATCCTTTGTGTCCTTTGAAGAGCCTCTTGTTCTCGCTGTGTTGTTGTTGTTGTTGTGCTTTAACCTTGTTTTTGTTCCTTGTTTTCCGCCGCGTCTTTTGTTTACCCACAAGGCCGTTTGTGGTGGCAGGCGGGTGTCTGATACCTGTATCGGTTATCCATTGATCAGGCCTGGCAGCAGGAACAGGCTTGTCAGGAGGATCCCAGAGAAATCAAAGAGCTTCCTTCCATGTTTTGTCTTCCTGCCAATACTCCTGCCTGTAATAAGTCATCCAGCGCTGAGCAGACACTTTCTAACAGGAGCTTCCAGGTGTTATGTTTTAGACCCTTCTATTGGACAGAGGAACTTGTTTCTGACTCACTTTGTTGTCCTGTCGGCTTGTTAGTAAGCTGCTCTGTTGAGTTCAGCTAAAAATAAACAAATTAATAAATTATTATTATTATTCGCCTAAAAATGTTGGCAGCCACTTTTTTATTTTATTTTTTATATTACCTTAAATTTGTAGATAAGACAGAGATATTCTCTTGTTGTGCGGGAGTGAGAAAGAAAGAAGGAAAGAGAGAGACAGAGAGACAGAGAGACAGAGAGACAGAGAGAGAGAGAGAGACACACAGAGAGAGAGACAGAGAGAGAGAGACAGAGAGACAGAGAGAGAGAGACACACACAGAGAGAGACACAGAGAGAGAAACAGAGAGAAAGAGAAAGACAGAGAGAGAGAGAGACAGAGAGAGACAGAGAGAGACAGAGAGAGAGAGAGAGAGAGACAGAGAGAGAGAGAGAGAGAGAGAGAGAGAGAGAGGGAGAGAGAGAGAGAGAGAGAGAGAGAGAGAGAGAGAGAGAGAGAGAGAGAGAGAGAGAGAGAGGAGAGAGAGAGACAGAGAAAGAGAGAGAGACAGAGGGAGAGAGAGAGAGACAGAGGGAGAGAGAGAGAGAGAGAGAGAGAGAGAGAGAGAGAGAGAGAGAGAGAGAGAGAGAGAGAGAGAGAGAGAGAGAGAGAGAGAGAGAGAGAGAGACAGAGAGAGAGAGAGAGAGACAGAGGGAGAGAGACAGAGAGAGAGAGAGAGAGAGAGAGAGAGAGAGAGAGAGAGAGAGAGAGAGAGAGAGAGAGAGAGAGAGAGTGTGATGAATCACAGAGCAGGAGGAGGGAGATAGAGGAGACAGAGGAGTGACTTGTGGTTGAGAGGTAGTAGAGTCTTTATCATGGCTGCTGCCTCCCGAACACCCTTTATAACCCCTGAACTATGACAGGCTTCAGGAATAAACCTCAGCATGGCCTCTAATTGCATCAAAGCTATTGCTTTCTATTTAGGCATGGAGGCACGACCACTGACAGCCTGCATGGCCTTTCTGCCTCGCTGGAGGCCAGGGGAGGGTTATAAAGTCCGTGTCGACTGGGCTATCATACCGCCAGCACTATCTGTCCTAATCAGTGACACCCATTTACCAGAATTGCTTAAAATGAACTATATCTCATACAGAAATGGTACATTTTTCCAGACCGCCGTTCATCACAGGGAAATTGTGGTTGCCGGTAAACCTTTCCTTTACTTACCAATGGGGACGGTGAGTTCATGCAGCAGAATGATGAAGAAATAAAAGAAAAAAGATTTGCGAGGGAGAGCTGTCACACATTTATCAGGGAAGGAGGAACATTATTTGTTAATTTCCCAACGCGGCCCCTGACAGAGTGCTTCATCTTGTGGTCCCGCGTTGATCACCATGGTCCTTTCTGTTAGGAGGACAAGTCAAGCACATTTATTTATTTATATATATATATATATTATTTTTTTTGCAGCTGTTTCTCTCTAACAAGATCCATTTGTCTATCAGCGTACGACACCTCTCTCCATCTCTCCCTTCCTCCATACCTTCCTTTTCCACCCCAGAAGAATTTGACCGCTGGGTTCTGTTGGTCTGTTAGTCTCTGTGGGTTTGGGTTCTTCAGGACGGTAAGAGACTGGGATCTAGCATTGGCCAGAGGAGGGTTGATAAATCAAAAAGTTTTCTTGTCAAGGTGAATCTATCGACTTCACTGCATCAAAAAAAAAACGGAGGAAATGTAGAAGAGAGGAGACAGACATTCATCATCCCAGAAAAGGACAAAGGGGTCATCTCACCGCTTCACTCAATACAAGAAGACTGGAGATGTGAAGTGTTCCTGGTCTTATCCAGCCTTCCTATTGGTGTTATCCAGCCTCCCTATTGGTCTTATCCAGCCTCCCTATTGGTCTTATCCAGCCTCTCTATTGGTCTTATCCAGCCTCTCTATTGGTCTTATCCAGCCTCTCTATTGGTCTTATCCAGCCTCTCTATTGGTCTTATCCATCCTCCCTATTGGTCTTATCCAGCCTCCCTATTGGTGTTATCCATCCTCCCTATTGGTCTTATCCAGCCTCTCTATTGGCCTTATCCATCCTCCCTATTGGTCTTATCCATCCTCCCTATTGGTCTTATCCAGCCTCTCTATTGGTCTTATCCAGCCTCCCTATTGGTGTTATCCAGCCTCCCTATTGGTCTTATCCAGCCTCTCTATTGGTCTTATCCAGCCTCTCTATTGGTCTTATCCAGCCTCTCTATTGGTCTTATCCAGCCTCTCTATTGGTCTTATCCATCCTCCCTATTGGTCTTATCCAGCCTCCCTATTGGTGTTATCCATCCTCCCTATTGGTCTTATCCAGCCTCTCTATTGGTCTTATCCATCCTCCCTATTGGTCTTATCCATCCTCCCTATTGGTCTTATCCAGCCTCTCTATTGGTCTTATCCATCCTCCCTATTGGTCTTATCCATCCTCTCTATTGGTCTTATCCATCCTCCCTATTGGTCTTATCCATCCTCCCTATTGGTCTTATCCAGCCTCTCTATTGGTCTTATCCATCCTCCCTATTGGTCTTATCCATCCTCTCTATTGGTCTTATCCATCCTCCCTATTGGTCTTATCCATCCTCCCTATTGGTCTTATCCAGCCTCCCTATTGGTCTTATCCAGTCTCCCTATTGGTGTTATCCATCCTCCCTATTGGTCTTATCCATCCTCCCTATTGGTCTTATCCATCCTCCCTATTGGTCTTATCCAGCCTCCCTATTGGTGTTATCCATCCTCCCTATTGGTCTCATCCAGCCTCCCTATTGGTCTTATCCAGCCTCCCTATTGGTGTTATCCATCCTCCCTATTGGTCTTATCCATCCTCCCTATTGGTCTTATCTAGACTCCCTATTGGTCTTATCCATCCTCCCTATTGGGCTTATCCATCCTCCCTATTGGTCGTATCCAGCCTCCCTATTGTTCTTATTCAGCCTCCCTATTGGTCTTATCCAGCCTCCCTATTGGTCTTATCCAGCCTCCCTATTGGTCTTATCCAGCCTCCCTATTGGTCTTATCCAGCCTCTCTATTGGTCTTATCCATCTCCCTATTGGTCTTATCCAGCCTCCCTATTGGTCTTATCCAGCCTCCCTATTGGTCTTATCCAGCCTCCCTATTGGTCTTATCCAGCCTCTCTATTGGTCTTATCCAGCCTCCCTATTGGTCTTATCCAGCCTCCCTATTGGTCTTAACCAGCCTCCCTATTGGTCTTATTCAGCCTCCCTATTGGTCTTATCCATCCTCCCTATTGGACACAGGTCCAGGCCTCTCTATTGGTCTTATCCAGCCTCCCTATTGGTCTTATCCAGCCTCCCTATTGGTCTTTTCCATCCTCTCTATTGGACACAGGTCCAGGACTCTTTTTTGGTCTTATCCAGCCTCCCTAATGGTCTTATCCATCCTATCTATTGGACACAGGTCCAGGCCTCTCTATTGGTCTTATCCGACCCTCCCTATTGGACTTATCCAGCTTCCCTATTGGACACAGTTCCAGGACTCTCTATTGGACACAGGTCCAGGACTCTCTATTGGACTCAGGTCCAGGACTCTCTATTGGACACAAGTCCAGGACTCCCTATTGGACACAGGTCCAGGCCTCCCTATTGGACACAGGTCCAGGACTCTCTATTGGACACAGGTCCAGGACTCTCTATTGGACACAGGTCCAGGACTCTCTATTGGACAAAGGTCCAGGCCTCCCTATTGGACACAGGTCCAGGACTCTCTATTGGACACAGGTCCAGGACTCTCTATTGGACACAGGTCCAGGACTCTCTATTGGACACAGGTCCAGGACTCTCTATTGGACACAGGTCCAGGCCTCTCTATTGGACACAGGTCCAGGACTCTCTATTGGACTTATCCAGGACTCTCTATAGGACACAGGTCCAGGACTCTCTATTGGACACAGGTCCAGGCCTCCCTATTGGACACAGGTCCAGGACTCTCTATTGGACACAGGTCCAGGACTCTCTTTGGACACAGGTCCAGGACTCCCTATTGGACGTAGGTCCAAAGTAGTACACTATATATTGAATATTGTATCCAGAATCTCCAGGTCTTCAGCAACACTGTGGCACCAGAACCAGACTTCCTCTGCCATGTTAATTTAAAATCCATTATCAGCAGGTCTGGGTTTCCCTTCCTGTCTTGTGTTAATGTCCATCATACCATTTCCTAAGGATTTATCCTGAAACCCTTTTCTAATTCTATTCATTATCAGTCACTCTCTCATTCATTATCATTTTTTTCTCTCCTCATTTTCGTGATATCTAATTGGTAGTTACAGTCTTATCCCAACGCTGCAACTTTTCTACGGACTTGGGAGAGGCGAAGGTCGAGATCCTTGCGTCCTCCGAAACACCACCCTTACAAGCTATACTGCTTCTTGACACACTGCTCGCTTAACCAATGTGTCGGAGGAAACACTGCCCAGCTGGCGACCAGAGTCAGCCTGCAGGCCCCCGGCCCGCCACAAGGAGTCGCTAGAGCACAACGGGACAAGGAGTCAGCCTGCAGGCCCCCGGCCAGCCACAAGGAGTCGCTAGAGCACAACGGGACAAGGAAATCCCTGCCCGGCCAAACCCTCCCCTAACCCGGACGACGCTGAGCCAATTGTGCGCTGCCTCATGGTTCTCCCGGTCACGGCCGGCTGTGACACAGCCTGAGATCGAACCTGGGTCTGTAGTTGACGCCTCAACCACTGCAATGCACTTCTGCTCAACTCGGGAGGCCGCTCTCTCTTTTAAAGCTGTGATAACAGGCATCGTTTCTGTTAACTTAGATATTTTGAAGTAGTAAGATCACAACACATGGCTCCTTACAAACCCTGTTCCCAAACAACAAACCCTGCTCCCAAACAACAAACCCTGCTCCCAAACAACAAACCCTGCTCCCAAACAACAAACCCTGCTCCCAAA
>NW_025746778.1:57500-75000 GCF_021184085.1 Oncorhynchus gorbuscha
GTCCCTGGAACATTTCATATCTTCACCTAGTTACCTGTCCCTGGAACATGTCATATCTTCACCTAGTTACCTGTCCCTGGAACATGTCATATCTTCACCTAGTTACCTGTCCCTGGAACATGTCATATCTTCACCTAGTTACCTGTCCCTGGAACATGTCATATCTTCACCTAGTTACCTGTCCCTGGAACATGTCATATCTTCACCTAGTTACCTGTCCCTGGAACATTTCATATCTTCACCTAGTTACCTGTCCCTGGAACATGTCATATCTTCACCTAGTTACCTGTCCCTGGAACATGTCATATCTTCACCTAGTTACCTGTCCCTGGAACATGTCATATCTTCACCTAGTTACCTGTCCCTGGAACATGTCATATCTTCACCTAGTTACCTGTCCCTGGAACATGTCATATCTTCACCTAGTTACCTGTCCCTGGAACATGTCATATCTTCACCTAGTTACCTGTCCCTGGAACATGTCATATCTTCACCTAGTTACCTGTCCCTGGAACATGTCATATCTTCACCTAGTTACCTGTCCCTGGAACATGTCATATCTTCACCTAGTTACCTGTCCCTGGAACATGTCATATCTTCACCTAGTTACCTGTCCCTGGAACATGTCATATCTTCACCTAGTTACCTGTCCCTGGAACATGTCATATCTTCACCTAGTTACCTGTCCCTGGAACATTTCATATCTTCACCTAGTTACCTGTCCCTGGAACATGTCATATCTTCACCTAGTTACCTGTCCCTGGAACATGTCATATCTTCACCTAGTTACCTGTCCCTGGAACATGTCATATCTTCACCTAGTTACCTGTCCCTGGAACATGTCATATCTTCGCCTAGTTACCTGTCCCTGGAACATGTCATATCTTCACCTAGTTACCTGTCCCTGGAACATGTCATATCTTCACCTAGTTACCTGTCCCTGGAACATGTCATATCTTCACCTAGTTACCTGTCCCTGGAACATGTCATATCTTCACCTAGTTACCTGTCCCTGGAACATTTCATATCCTCAAGGTGATATAATTGGCTATTGGCGTTTTCAATCCTCTGATCCGCCGAGTTAATGTGTAAACTTGTCAGCAAATAGCACTTTGTCACTGAAATCACCAACACCCCTCAAGGGGAATGACTTGTGGAGAAATTAGATTTGACTTTATTTCATTCTTTTTTTCAATCTGTAGTGGAGTGTCAGTCACCTCCCTGGCAGAGATAGTGGAGTATAGTACAGACCTGAGGGACATTTTCTGTCTCCCCCCACAGTTCACAGTGTCAGCAGCCTCCCTGGCAGAGATAGTGGAGTATAGTACAGACCTGAGGGACATTTTCTGTCTGACCCCCCCCCCCCCCCAGTTCACAGTGTCAGCAGCCTCCCTGGCAGAGATAGTGGAGTATAGTACAGACCTGAGGGACATTTTCTGTCTGTCCCCCCCCCCCCAGTTCACAGTGTCAGTCGCCTCCCTGGCAGAGATAGTGGAGTATAGTACAGACCTGAGGGATATTTTCTGTTCCCCCCACAGTGTCAGCAGCCTCCCTGGCAGAGATAGTGGAGTATAGTACAGACCTGAGGGACATTTTCTGTCTGTCCCCCCAGTTCACAGTGTCAGTAGCCTCCCTGGCAGAGATAGTAGAGTATAGTACAGACCTGAGGGACATTTTCTGTTCTCCCCCAGTTCACAGTGTCAGCAGCCTCCCTGGCAGAGATAGTGGAGTATAGTACAGACCTGAGGGACATTTTCTGTCTGCCCCCCCCCAGTTCACAGTGTCAGCAGCCTCCCTGGCAGAGATAGTGGAGTATAGTACAGACCTGAGGGACATTTTCTGTTCCCCCCCCCAGTTCACAGTGTCAGCAGCCTCCCTGGCAGAGATAGTGGAGTATAGTACAGACCTGAGGGACATTTTCTGTCTGCCCCCCAGTTCACAGTGTCAGCAGCCTCCCTGGCAGAGATAGTGGAGTATAGTACAGACCTGAGGGACATTTTCTGTCCCCTCCCCCGGTTCACAGTGTCAGTAGCCTCCCTGGCAGAGATAGGGAGTATAGTACAGACCTGAGGGACATTTTCTGTTCCCCCACAGCGTCAGCAGCCTCCCTGGCAGAGATAGTAGAGTATAGTACAGACCTGAGGGACATTTTCTGTCTGTCCCCCCCAGTTCACAGTATCAGCAGCCTCACTGGCAGAGATAGTGGAGTATAGTACAGACCTGAGGGACATTTTCTGTTCTCCTCCCCCTCTGCAAGCCCCCGCCCCCTCCTCCCCCTCTGCCTCCCTGCTACGTCTCAGTCGGACTCGACAATAACAAATGCCTCTCCGGTTGGCATGGTGTTGTATGTATGGTGTTGTATTTCTAGGGCCTGCTCATAGAAACAGTAATTATGATGGTGGTCTGTTTTCAGCGAGGACAAAACTAACTGAATTATTACCAACGCATGATTGGGAAGTAGCAGGAAGATGAACATTATTCAAATGAAAATGGAACTCATTTATAGCCTGAACCCAGGCAGCTGGCGGGAGCAGACCTAGGTTGTGTCCCAAATGACATCATATTCCCTGTGGACCCTGGTCAAAACTAGTGCACTACGTAGGGAATAGGGCGCCATTATGGGATGCATTCCAAATGAATCCCTTCCTGTTTTTATTAAGGGAGTCAGATTATTCAGTCAGGAAGAAGACACGAGAGTAAATTACCCCAGCTGTTCCTTATCTTCTCCCTCTCTCTTCTCCCTCTCTCTTCTCCTCTCTCTTATCCCTCTCTCTTTTCCCTCTCTTCTCCCTCTCTCTTCTCCCCCTCTCTCTCTCTCCGTCTCTCTCCTCTCTCTTCTCCCTCTCTTCTCCCTCTCTCTTTTCCCTCTCTTCTCCCTCTCTCTCCTCTCCCTCTCTCTCTCTCTCTCTCTCTCTTCTCCCTCTCTTCTCCCTCTCTCTTCTCCCTCTCTTTTCCCTCTCTTATCCCTCCCTCCCTCTCTCCTCTCTCTCTCCTCTCCCTCTCTCTCTCTCTCTCCTCTCCCTCTCTCTCTCTCTCTCTCTTCTCGCTCTCTTCTCCCTCTCTCTTCTCCCTCTCTTCTCCCTCTCTCTTTTCTCTCTCTCTTGTCCCTCTCTTCTCCCTCTCCCTCCCTCTCTGTTCTCCCTCTCTCTCCCTCTCTGTCCTCTCTCTCTTCTCCCTCTCCCTCCCTATCTGTTCTCCCTCTTTCTCCTCTCTCTCTTCTCCCTCTCTCTTCTCCCTCTCTTCTCCCTCTCCCTCCCTCTCTATTCTCCCTCTCTCTTCTCCCTCTCTTCTCCCTCTCCCTCCCTCTCTGTTCTCGCTCTCTCTTCTCCCTCTCCTCTTCCTCTCCCTCCCTCTCTGTTCTCCCTCTCTGTTCTCCCCCTCTCTCTTCCCTCTCTTCTCCCTCTCTCTCTTCCCTCTCCCCACTCTCTCTTCTCCCTCTCTTCTCCCTCTCTCTTCTCCCTCTCTTCTCCCTCTCCCTCCCTCTCTGTTCTCACTCTCTCTTCTCCCTCTCCTCTCCCTCTCCCTCCCTCTCTGTTCTCCCTCTCTCTCTTCCCTCTCTTCTCCCTCTCTCTCTTCCCTCTCCCTCCCTCTCTGTTCTCCCTCTCTCTTCTCCCTCTCTTCTCCCTCTCCCTCCCTCTCTGTTCTCGCTCTCTCTTCTCCCTCTCCCTCCCTCTCTGTTCTCGCTCTCTCTTCTCCCTCTCTTCTCCCTCTCTTCTCCCTCTCCTCCCCCTCTCCCTTCCTCCTTCAGAACCCACTGTAAAACAATATGCTTCTAGTGTTAAAAGACACTTCCCTTCCATGTTTTGGTTTCTCTCTCTGTGTGTGTGTATGTGTGTGTGTGTGTGTGTGTGTGTGTGTGTGTGTGTGTGTGTGTGTGTGTGTGTGTGTGTGTGTGTGTGTGTGTGTGTGTGTGTGTGTGTGTGTGTGTGTGTGTGTGTGTGTGTACATTTTACTGTACTTGTGAGTACCGGAAGTCTTCACAACAATAGTAAACCACTTAAAACTCAGAAGTGATGACATTTTGACGATCCTCACTTGTAAGAAGGTTATTTTAGGCTCAGGATTAAGGTTATAATCAGGGTTGGAGTTAGGGGTTAGGGGTTATGGCTAGGGTTAGGGTTTGAGTTAGGGGTTAAGGCTAAGGTTAGGGTTGGAGTTAGGGGTTAAGGTTATAATCAGTGTTGGAGTTAGGGGTTAAGGTTATAATCAGGGTTGGAGTTAGGGGTTAAGGTTATAATCAGGGTTGGAGTTAGGGGTTAAGGTTATAATCAGGGTTGGAGTTAGGGGTTAAGGTTATAATCAGGGTTGGAGTTAGGGGTTAAGGCTAGGGTTAGGGTTGGAGTTAGGGGTTAAGGTTAGAATTAGGGTTGGAGTTAGGGGTTAAGGCTAGGGATAGGGTTGGAGTTGGGGGTTAGGGGTTAAGGCTAGGGTTAAGGTTGGAGTTAGAGGTTAAGGCTAGGGTTAGGGTTGGAGTTAGGGGTTAGGGGTTAAGGGATAGGGTTGGAGTTAGGGGTTAGGGGTTAAGGCTAGGGTTAGAGGTTAAGGCTAGGGTTAGGGTTGGAGTTAGGGGTTAGGGGTTAAGGCTAGGGTTCGGGTTTGAGTTAGGGGTTAAGGCTAGGGTTAGGGTTTGAGTTAGGGGTTAAGGCTAGGGTTAGTGTTGGAGTTAGGGGTTAAGGTTATAATCAGGGTTGGAGTTAGAGGTTAAGGTTATAGGGTTTGAGTTAGGGGTTAAGGCTATGGTTAGGGTTTGAGTTAGGGTTTAAGACTAGGGTTAGGGTTGGAGTTAGGGGTTAAGACTAGGGTTAGGGTTGGAGTTAGGGGTTAAGGCCAGGTTTAGGGTTGGAGTTAGGGGTTAAGACTAGGGTTAGGGTTGGAGTTAGGGGTTAAGACTAGGGTTAGGGTTGGAGTTAGGGGTTAAGACTAGGGTTAGGGTTGGAGTTAGGGGTTAAGGCCAGGCTTAGGGTTGGAGTTAGGGGTTAAGACTAGGGTTAGGGTTGGAGTTATGGGTTAAGACTAGGGTTAGGGTTGGAGTTAGGGGTTAAGACTAGGGTTAGGGTTGGAGTTATGGGTTAAGACTAGGGTTAGGGTTGGAGTTATGGGTTAAGACTAGGGTCAGGGTTGGAGTTAGGGGTTAAGACTAGGGTTAGGGTTGGAGTTATGGGTTAAGACTAGGGTTAGGGTTGGAGTTAGGGGTTAAGACTAGGGTTAGGGTTTGGGAAAATAGGTTTTTGAATGTTAATCAATTGTTGGTCTTCAAAATGTCCTCACAAGTTTACTAAGACATAGCATACAGGTTAACAATGGCTGTTGTCATGTGATCTGATTGGAGGTTAACTGTGGCTGTTGTCATGTGATCTGATAGGAGGTTAACAATGGCTGTTGTCATGTGATCTGATAGGAGGTTAACTGTGGCTGTTGTCATGTGATCTGATAGGAGGTTAACAATGGCTGTTGTCATGTGATCTGATTGGAGGTTAACACTGGCTGTTGTCATGTGATCTGATTGGAGGTTAACAGTGGCTGTTGTCATGTGATCTGATTGGAGGTTAACACTGGCTGTTGCCATGTGATCTGATAAGAGGTTAACAGTGGCTGTTGTCATGTGATCTGATTGGAGGTTAACAGTGGCTGTTGTCATGTGATCTGATTGGAGGTTAACAGTGGCTGTTGTCATGTGATCTGATTGGAGGTTAACAGTGGCTGTTGTCATGTGATCTGATAGGAGGTTAACTGTGGCTGTTGTCATGTGATCTGATTGGAGGTGAACAGTGGCTGTTGTCATGTGATCTGATAGGAGGTTAACTGTGGCTGTTGTCATGTGATCTGATAGGAGGTTAACTGTGGCTGTTGTCATGTGATCTGATTGGAGGTTAACAGTGGCTGTTGTAATGTGATCTGATAGGAGGTTAACTGTGGCTGTTGTCATGTGATCTGGGGGTGTGGGTGCTGTATTTTCTATTGTGTTGTTATTATACCATAGTTCCCTTTTTCCTAAATAAAGGCTTGTCTCTGCCAAGCATCTAGTATTGTACAGGGTGTCACCCTACTGAATAATGTTGTTTCAGTGAGAACAAGGTCAAAGCTTTCCATCATTTAAGCACACACACACACGCACGCACGCACGCACGCACGCACGCACGCACGCACGCACGCACGCACGCACGCACGCACGCACACACACACACACACACACACACACACACACACACACACACACACACACACACACACACACACACACACACACACACACGGGCACGGGCACGGGCACGGGCACGTGCACACACACACACACGCACAGAGATACACCACGTGCAGCAATCACCTAAGCAGTGTGTTTTCTGTACATCTGATCTAAATCAGGTCTGATGAAGCTAATTACCATAAAGACCCAGAGTCTCCTCTACATCTGATCTAAATCAGGTCTGATGAAGCTAATTACCATAACGACCCAGAGTCTCCTGTACATCTGATCTAAATCAGGTCTGATGAAGCTAATTACCGTAAAGACCCAGAGTCTCCTCTACATCTGATCTAAATCAGGTCTGATGAAGCTAATTACCATAAAGACCCAGAGTCTCCTCTACATCTGATCTAAATCAGGTCTGATGAAGCTAATTACCATAAAGACCCAGAGTCTCCTCTACATCTGATCTAAATCAGGTCTGATGAAGCTAATTACCATAAAGACCCCAAACTGACCCCAGTCAGTACCTCACTTTACATTCACCTGCAGCAGGAGAAGGTGTGTGTGTGTGTGTGTGTGTGTGTGTGTGTGTGTGTGTGTGTGTGTGTGTGTGTGTGTGTGTGTGTGTGTGTGTGTGTGTGTGTGTGTGTGTGTGTGTGCGTGCGTGCGTGCGTGTGTGTGTGTGTGTGTGTGTGTGTGTGTGTGTGTGTGTGTGTGTGTGTGTGTGTGTGTGTGTGTGTGTGTGTGTGTGTGTGAGCGAGCGAGCGCATGCCTGCGTGTGCCGAGGTGTCGTGTTCCCTCCCTCCCCATCTCTCCTCTTCTTCCTGTCCCTGTCGTTTACCGATCAGGATAAAGGCAGAGCATCGGAGCTCATTACCAACCCCTCATGAAAGACCTGCATCGTTCATCACAGGTCTTAAACAGACATGAGCTTGGTTTGATCTAACGCTAAGCCTTCGCTGAGGACATGGCCTGGTCTGGAACACAGAGAACAGGAAGAGCAAACGAACAATAGCATGATGGGACATATCTAACACAGGACTAGATAGGAGCCAGACAACACTATGATATCTAACACTAGATAGGAGTCAGACAACACTATGATATCTAACACTAGATAGGAGCCAGACAACACTATGATATCTAACACTAGATAGGAGCCAGACAACACTATGATATCTAACACTAGATAGGAGCCAGACAACACTATGATATCTAACACTAGATAGGAGTCAGACAACACTATGATATCTAACACTAGATAGGAGCCAGACAACACTATGATATCTAACACTAGATAGGAGCCAGACAACACTATGATATCTAACACTAGATAGGAGCCAGACAACACTATGATATCTAACACTAGATAGGAGCCAGACAACACTATGATATCTAACACTAGATAGGAGCCAGACAACACTATGATATCTAACACTAGATAGGAGCCAGACAACACTATGATATCTAACACTAGATAGGAGCCAGACAACACTATGATATCTAACACTAGATAGGAGCCAGACAACACTATGATATCTAACACTAGATAGGAGCCAGACAACACTATGATATCTAACACTAGATAGGAGCCAGACAACACTATGATATCTAACACTAGATAGGAGCCAGACAACACTATGATATCTAACACAGGACTAGATAGGAGTCAGACAACACTATGATATCTAACACTAGATAGGAGCCAGACAACACTATGATATCTAACACTAGATAGGAGCCAGACAACACTATGATATCTAACACTAGATAGGAGTCAGACAACACTATGATATCTAACACTAGATAGGAGCCAGACAACACTATGATATCTAACACTAGATAGGAGTCAGACAACACTATGATATCTAACACTAGATAGGAGCCAGACAACACTATGATATCTAACACTAGATAGGAGCCAAACAACACTATGATATCTAACACTAGATAGGAGCCAGACAACACTATGATATCTAACACTAGATAGGAGCCAGACAACACTATGATATCTAACACTAGATAGGAGCCAGACAACACTATGATATCTAACACTAGATAGGAGTCAGACAACACTATGATATCTAACACAGGACTAGATAGGAGCCAGACAACACTATAATATCTAACACTAGATAGGAGCCAGACAACACTATGATATCTAACACGGGACTAGATAGGAGCCAGACAACACTATGATATCTAACACTAGATAGGAGCCAGACAACACTATGATATCTAACACTAGATAGGAGCCAGACAACACTATGATATCTAACACTAGATAGGAGCCAGACAACACTATGATATCTAACACTAGATAGGAGTCAGACAACACTATGATATCTAACACTAGATAGGAGCCAGACAACACTATGATATCTAACACTAGATAGGAGCCAGACAACACTATGATATCTAACACTAGATAGGAGTCAGACAACACTATGATATCTAACACTAGATAGGAGCAGACAACACTATGATATCTAACACTAGATAGAGCTATGATATCTAACACAGGACTAGATAGGAGTCAGACAACACTATGATATCTAACACTAGATAGGAGCCAGACTACACTATGATATCTAACACTAGATAGGAGTCAGACAACACTATGATATCTAACACTAGATAGGAGCCAGACTACACTATGATATCTAACACTAGATAGGAGTCAGACAACACTATGATATCTAACACTAGATAGGAGCCAGACAACACTATGATATCTAACACTAGATAGGAGCCAGACAACACTATGATATCTAACACTAGATAGGAGCCAGACAACACTATGATATCTAACACTAGATAGGAGTCAGACAACACTATGATATCTAACACTAGATAGGAGCCAGACAACACTATGATATCTAACACTAGATAGGAGCCAGACAACACTATGATATCTAACACTAGATAGGAGCCAGACAACACTATGATATCTAACACTAGATAGGAGCCAGACAACACTATGATATCTAACACTAGATAGGAGCCAGACAACACTATGATATCTAACACTAGATAGGAGCCAGACAACACTATGATATCTAACACTAGATAGGAGCCAGACAACACTATGATATCTAACACTAGATAGGAGTCAGACAACACTATGATATCTAACACTAGATAGGAGCCAGACAACACTATGATATCTAACACTAGATAGGAGCCAGACAACACTATGATATCTAACACTAGATAGGAGCCAGACAACACTATGATATCTAACACTAGATAGGAGCCAGACAACACTATGATATCTAACACTAGATAGGAGCCAGACAACACTATGATATCTAACACTAGATAGGAGCCAGACAACACTATGATATCTAACACTAGATAGGAGCCAGACAACACTATGATATCTAACACTAGATAGGAGCCAGACAACACTATGATATCTAACACTAGATAGGAGCCAGACAACACTATGATATCTAACACTAGATAGGAGTCAGACAACACTATGATATCTAACACTAGATAGGAGCCAGACAACACTATGATATCTAACACTAGATAGGAGCCAGACAACACTATGATATCTAACACTAGATAGGAGTCAGACAACACTATGATATCTAACACTAGATAGGAGCCAGACAACACTATGATATCTAACACTAGATAGGAGCCAGACAACACTATGATATCTAACACTAGATAGGAGTCAGACAACACTATGATATCTAACACTAGATAGGAGCCAGACAACACTATGATATCTAACACTAGATAGGAGCCAGACAACACTATGATATCTAACACTAGATAGGAGTCAGACAACACTATGATATCTAACACTAGATAGGAGCCAGACAACACTATGATATCTAACACTAGATAGGAGCCAGACAACACTATGATATCTAACACTAGATAGGAGCCAGACAACACTATGATATCTAACACTAGATAGGAGCCAGACAACACTATGATATCTAACACTAGATAGGAGCCAGACAACACTATGATATCTAACACTAGATAGGAGTCAGACAACACTATGATATCTAACACTAGATAGGAGCCAGACAACACTATGATATCTAACACTAGATAGGAGCCAGACAACACTATGATATCTAACACTAGATAGGAGCCAGACAGAAGTCTTGACAGACACCAACAGTCCAGACAGCCATATGTATCCATGTATGTATATATCCGTCTTCCTCATTAATATTATCGTCGCCCCTGTAGGGGAACTCCACACTCCTCTATGTCCTCTGAACAGGTCACAGTGGGTCCCTCCCTCCCTCATTATCCCAGAGGTCAGAGGTCAGTAAGCAGAATTGGGAAGAAGTTGGGTGAGATCAATACGTATTATCCCGGAGCAAAGCGGCGCCGACAGTTTGAATTGCAGCATATGTTTACCCCCGAACCAGGCAATTTATCTTAATATCAGCGGTGCAATGCGAAGCAGGTGAAAGGTTAGAAAATCTGTCCACCTCATAATACCCAGTTCTGAAAGAGGAAAGTGCTATTGATTGGTTGGGGCTAGGGGCCGAGGGCTGAGGCGGGAGAGGGGCCGTGGGCTGAGGCAGGAGAGGGGTCGAGGGCTGAGGCGGAAGAGGGGCCGAGGGCTGAGGCGGAAGAGGGGCCGAGTGCTGAGGCGGAAGAGGGGCCGAGGGCTGAGGCAGGAGAGGGTCAGAGGGCTGAGGCGGGAGAGGGTCAGAGGGCTGAGGCGGGAGAGGGGCCGAGGGCTGAGGCGGGAGAGGGGCCGAGGGCTGAGAGCTAAGGCGGGAGAGGGGCCGAGGGCTGAGAGCTGAGGCAGGAGAGGGTCAGAGGGCTGAGGCGGGAGAGGGGCCGAGGGCTGAGGCGGGAGAGGGTCCGAGGGCTGAGAGCTGAGGCAGGAGAGGGGCCGAGGGCTGAGGCGGGAGAGGGGCCGAGTGCTGAGGCGGAAGAGGGGCCGAGGGCTGAGGCAGGAGAGGGTCAGAGGGCTGAGGCGGGAGAGGGTCAGAGGGCTGAGGCGGGAGAGGGTCAGAGGGCTGAGGCGGGAGAGGGGCCGAGGCCTGAGAGCTGAGGCGGGAGAGGGGCCGAGGGCTGAGAGCTGAGGCAGGAGAGGGTCAGAGGGCTGAGGCGGGAGAGGGGCCGAGGGCTGAGGCGGGAGAGGGTCCGAGGGCTGAGAGCTGAGGCAGGAGAGGGGCCGAGGGCTGAGGCGGGAGAGGGGCAGAGGGCTGAGGCGGGAGAGGGGCCGAGGGCTGAGGCGGGAGAGGGGCCGAGAGCTGAGGCGGGAGAGGGGCCGAGGGCTGAGGCGGGAGAGGGGCAGAGGGCTGAGGCGGGAGAGGGGCCGAGGGCTGAGGCGGGAGAGGGGCTGAGGGCTGAGGGCTGAGGCAGGAGAAGGGCCGAGGGCTGAGAGCTGAGAAAGGAGAAGGGACGAGAAATGAGGCTGGAGAGAGGCCGAGGGCTGAGGGCTGAGACAGGAGAGGGGCAGAGAAATGAGGCAGGCGAGGGCTGAGGCAATAGAGGGACCGAGGGCTGAGGTAGGAAAGGGGCCGAGTGCTGAGGTCGGGAGAGGAGCCGAGGGACCACAAGGATGTGCCAACTCTGAATAGCCCTCTCTCTCTCTCTCTCGATCTCTCTCTCTCTCTCTCTCTCTCTCTCTCTCTCTCTGATGCTCTGAGCTGCAGTACGATAGCCATCCTATCAAAAATCAAGACTGTGTTTAGTGCTAATGAAGGATTCTGTGACCTCCCTCTACACATTAGCATGAAATCAATAGCTGATGAACATTTACCTCTCTCTGAACAAGTCCCATCAGCCCAGATTTATCAAGCCAAAGGTCCTTTAATGATCAGCCTCTTTCACCTTAACAATGCTATTCAACTCAAGCTGTGTGGGTATGTTTGCCTGCGTGTGTATGTATGTGTGTGTGTGTGTGTGTGTGTGTGTGTGTGTGTGTGTGTGTGTGTGTGTGTGTGTGTGTGTGTGTGTGTGTGTGTGTGTGTGTGTGTGTGTGTGTGTGTGTGTGTGTGTGTGTGTGTGTGTGTGTGTACATGTGTGTGTGTGTTTGTGTATATGTGTGTGTGTGTGTGTGTGTGTGTGTGTGTGTGTGTGTGTGTGTGTGTGTGTGTGTGTGTGTGTGTGTGTGTGTGTGTGTGTGTGTGTGTGTGTGTGTGTGTGTGTGTGTGTATGGTATCGTCTTATCATCAAACTATTCTCTTCTCCCCCTTAGTCCCGTGTCCCCATATGGCTTTCTGACACACATCTGTCGGCCAGGGCACGGCCCAGACATGACAAATTGGCCCGGAAGAAGACAGCCTCTGATGATTAATGGGCTGATTATGAAGTTTTACACATATAGCATTTACGTTTATATCTTCTGAATATGGGGTGGAGAAAGGGAAGGGGTTTTGGTGGAGGTGCTGAGAGAGAGACAGAGAGAGAGAGAGACAGAGAGAGAGAGAGACAGAGAGAGAGAGAGACAGAGAGAGAGAGAGAGAGAGAGAGAGAGAGAGAGAGAGAGAGAGAGAGAGAGAGAGAGAGAGAGAGAGAGAGAGAGAGACAGAGACAGAGAGAGAGAGAGAGAGAGAGAGAGAGACAGAGAGAGAGACAGAGACAGAGAGACAGAGAGAGAGAGAGAGAGAGAGAGAGAGAGAGAGAGAGAGAGAGAGAGAGAGAGAGAGAGAGAGAGACAGACAGACAGACAGACAGACAGACAGACAGACAGACAGACAGACAGACAGACAGACAGACAGACAGACAGACAGACAGACAGACAGACAGACAGACAGACAGACAGAGAGAGAGAGACGGAGAGAGACGGAGAGAGAGAGAGGGAGACAGAAAGAGAGAGACAGAGACAGAAAGAGAGAGAGAGAGAGGGAGGGAGGGAGGGAGGGAGGGAGGGAGGGAGGGAGGGAGGGAGGGAGGGAGGGAGGGAGGGAGGGAGGGAGGGAGGGAGGGAGGGATAGTAGTGATGATATCCCCAGCCAAAGCCATGTCATGTAAAATCAATAAGGTAAGGATCAATGCTTTTAACAACGACACATCTGACTTCAACATTCCTGCCATGCGGAGACCGTTGTCTTCCTCAGTTGCCTGATTGTGAAGAACCATCAAATAGCATCGGCAGCTGCCAAGCTCTGGTGGCCACCCAGCGAGCACCTCACCCCGTCCGTCTGTCTCTCTGTCTGACGCGTGTTACAACGCTGAGCCGTAGCTTCTTAGCACGCGGCCACTTCATTGATTACCGCGTCTCGCTGTCCTCGGATCCCCCGGTTCTGTAAATATACCACTTCATCATCAAGTCAACCAATTATTTTAGTGGAAGGAAGTTGGCATCTTGTCTTCTCTGTGTCTCTCTCTCCCCTGGCTGTCAGCATCTTGTCTCTCTGTCTGCCTGGCTAACGTTAGCCTTCATATTCACTTCCATTCTACACGTTCATCAGACTAGACCCACTGAGCCTGAAGGTGTTAATCACTAAATTACATGCTGGGGTGACTGTGTGTGTGTGTGTGTGCGCGCATGCTTGCCTTCCTGTGTGTGTGTGTGTGTGTGTGTGTGTGTGTGTGTGTGTGTGTGTGTGTGTGTGTGTGTGTGTGTGTGTGTGTGTGTGTGTGTGTGTGTGTGTGTGTGTGTGTGTGTGTGTGCGTCAGTGTGTGTGTGTGTGTGTGTGTGTGTGTGTGTGTGTGTGTGTGTGTGTGTGTGTGTGTGTGTGTGTGTGTGTGTGTGTGTGTGTGTGATGAGTGATGGGGTCTAAATTGCAGTCTGGGTAATGAATAGATGGAGGCAGTTGTTTTTTTAGTGTGAAAGATAAGAGCCCATTGATTTGTGTTAGTGAGCAGCTACAGCGTCAGTCACTCTACAATCACTCTACTACTACAGTCACTCTACTAGTACTGTCACTCCCCTAGTACAGTCACTCTACTGGTACTGTCACTCTACTAGTACTGTCACTCCCCTAGCACAGTCACTCCCCTAGCACAGTCACTCCCCTAGCACAGTCACTCTACTGGTACAGTCACTCTACTGGTACAGTCACTCTACTAGTACTGTCACTCCCGTAGCACAGTCACTCTACTAGTACTGTCACTCCCCTAGCACAGTCACTCTACTGGTACAGTCACTCTACTAGTACTGTCACTCTACTAGTACTGTCACTCCCCTAGCACAGTCACTCCCCTAGCACAGTCACTCCCCTAGCACAGTCACTCTACTGGTACAGTCACTCTACTGGTACAGTCACTCCCCTAGCACAGTCACTCCCCTAGCACAGTCACTCCCCTAGCACAGTCACTCTACTGGTACAGTCACTCTACTGGTACAGTCACTCTACTAGTACTGTCACTCCCGTAGCACAGTCACTCTACTAGTACTGTCACTCCCCTAGCACAGTCACTCTACTGGTACAGTCACTCTACTAGTACTGTCACTCTACTAGTACTGTCACTTCCCTAGCACAGTCACTCCCCTAGCACAGTCACTCCCCTAGCACAGTCACTCTACTGGTACAGTCACTCTACTGGTACAGTCACTCTACTAGCGCAGTCACTCTACTAGTACAGTCACTCTTCTGGTACAGTCACTCTACTAGTACAGTCACTCTACTAGTACAGTCACTCTACTGGTACAGTCACTCTACTAGCTCAGTCACTCTACTGGTACAGTCACTCTACTAGTACAGTCACTCGACTAGCACAGTCTCTATCCTAGTACAGTCACTCTACCAGTACAGTCACTCTACTAGTACAGTCAATCTCCTGGTACAGTCACTCTACTGATCGTGCCTTCTACATCCAACGGGGCTATCGCTATCACTACCCTAATACGGCTTTGGTCCTATGGCCCCGTGCACACTCCTTCAAGGCCTGCGACACACACAAACACACACACACACCCACACACACCCACACACACCCCTCATGTTTTCCTTTGAGCCGAGGACGTTCCTTATTAATAGACCTCCGTGACTCTGTTCCAGAGCTTGTTAAACACAATGTGTGCAGTGGAACCCAGTCGTAGTGGTGGATTATGATTCATGCTCGATCACGCGGGCGCCACGGCCTCTTTGATTTATCACACGTCGTCGGTCGTACTCCCAAATTACAGTTTCCGAGGGAGAGGTTGGGTTCGGGGTTGGTGGGTGGAGAGGTGTGAAAAAAAAAAAAAAAAACACATTCATTACTATTCGTAGCCTGCAATTTCATGAGGCCAGTTTGTGTGCAGTGCAGTGCTGCTGAAGAGTGGTGCTGCCATTCATCAGTTTGTAGTCGGCCATTCACAGATTAAGCCTGGTAGAATGATAGTGGCCCACATCAATTTGTACTCAACCATTCTCAGATTATTAAATCATTGAAAGGCGAAGTACTCCTGCCTCGTTTGCACTCAGGCAATATGCTGGACGGGGGGGTGTGTGTGTGTGGGGGGGGGGGATAAGGACCCGGGGATAAATCGTAGACTTTGCAATAACCATTCATATGTCATCATCGCCAGTTGGCGGTAAATCTGTGTGTGTAGAAAGTGGTCCACGATGCAGACGTCGTCCTGGTGACAGGAGTAATTGCTGGGGGTTTCCCTCTGTACCACTGTGATCCAGTACAGCCCTCATTCATAATGTGTTGACTAACACGAAAACAATTGGTTTGATCAGTTTATTCGCCTGTAATCGTTCTGAGTATCTTGAGGTGAATAATATTGATTGGAAATTCACACTACTGCTGTTTCTGTTTATGTGTGTGGTTGTCTGGAGTTGGCTTTGTTTCCTTCGAAACGGACTTGGAGTTGGCTTCGTTTCCTTCGAAACGGACTTGGAGTTGGCTTCGTTTCCTTCGAAACGGACTTGGAGTTGGCTTCATTTCCTTCGAAACAGACTTGGAGTTGGCTTCGTTTCCTTCGAAACGGACTTGGAGTTGGCTTCCTTTCCTTCGAAACGGACTTGGAGTTGGCTTCGTTTCCTTCGAAACGGACTTGGAGTTGGCTTCGTTTCCTTCGAAACGGACTTGGAGTTGGCTTCGTTTCCTTCGAAACGGACTTGGAGTTGGCTTCGTTTCCTTCGAAACGGACTTGGAGTTGGCTTCGTTTCCTTCGAAACGGACTTGGAGTTGGCTTCGTTTCCAGGAATCAGAAATATACCGTGTCTCTAAAAAATGTATTTTTCAAATGAACATCTTCAGAAATGTGTACATTCATTCATTGGCAGGGTAGTCTAGTGGTTAGAGTGTTGGACTAGTAACCTGAAGGTTGCGAGTTCAAACCCCTGAGCTGACAAGGTACAAATCTGTCATTCTCCCCCTGAACAGGCAGTTAACCCACTATTCCTAGGCCGTCATTGAAAATAAGAATTTGTTCTTAACTAACTTGCCTGGTTAAATAAAGGTAAAATTAAAAAAATAATAATAATTCATTCATTCATTGATTCATTTATTAAAATCCATATGTTGACACTGCTATTTGAACAAATCTTTCCTTACTAAAACTAACGTGTGTGGTTTGACACATTATATACTCACTCTCTGTCTTTTGGGTCCTCTTCTCTGTAGCTTTGAACGAGCCAACCATCGACTACGGCTTCCAGAGGCTACAGAAGGTCATTCCCAGACATCCAGGAGATCCAGAGAGGTTACCGAAGGTCAGTACATCTGGGTCTGAGGGAGGGAGGGGGGAGAGAGGGAGGGAGGGAGGGAGAGGTTACTGAAGGTCAGTACATCTGGGTCTGAGCGAGGGAGGGGGAGGGAGGAGAGAGAGAGAGAGAGAGAGAGAGAGAGAGAGAGAGAGAGAGAGAGAGAGAGAGAGAGAGAGAGAGAGAGAGAGAGAGAGAGAGAGAGAGAGAGAGATTACCGAAGGTCAGTACATCTGGGTCTGAGGGATGGAGGGAGGGAGAGAGGGAGGGAGGGGGGAGAGAGGGAGAGAGAGGTTACCGAAGGTCAGTACATCTGGGTCTGAGGGAGGGAGGGGGAGAGGGGAGAGAGGGAGAGAGAGGAGAGAGAGAGAGAGAGAGAGAGAGAGAGAGAGAGAGAGAGAGAGAGAGAGAGAGAGTGAGATTACCGAAGGTCAGTACATCTGGGTCTGAGGGAGGGAGGGAGGGAGGGAGAGAGGTTACCGAAGGTCAGTACATCTGGGTCTGAGAGAGAGAGAGAGAGAGAGAGAGAGAGAGAGAGAGAGAGAGAGAGAGAGAGAGAGAGAGAGAGAGAGAGACAGACAACCACAAAAACTAACCGTTTGTCTGTTTATTATAGAAATTCAACACTGTGTTCCAATTCAGTGCCCAGATGAGTTAGAGCAGGCAATCTCTTCTGGCAAGTCATCATTATTCAATCACTCAGAGACAATGCTGCGAAAGGGGGATAACA
>NW_025746778.1:77500-88347 GCF_021184085.1 Oncorhynchus gorbuscha
GTTTCTAACACTGTGGGGTTTTACTCTCTCAGTATCCAGTTTCTAACACTGTGGGGTTTTACTCTCTCAGTATCCAGTTTCTAACACTGTGGGGTTTTACTCTCTCATTATCCAGTTTCTAACACTGTGGGGTTTTACTCTCTCAGTATCCAGTTTCTAACACTGTGGGGTTTTACTCTCTCAGTATCCAGTTTCTAACACTGTGGGGCTTTACTCTCTCAGTTCAGGTATCCAATTTCTAACACTGTGGGGTTTTACACTCTCAGTATCCAGTTTCTAACACTGTGGGGCTTTACTCTCTCAGTTCAGGTATCCAATTTCTAACACTGTGGGGTTTTACTCTCTCAGTATCCAGTTTCTAACACTGTGGGGCTTTACTCTCTCAGTTCAGGTATCCAATTTCTAACACTGTGGGGTTTTACACTCTCAGTATCCAGTTTCTAACACTGTGGGGCTTTACTCTCTCAGTTCAGGTATCCACCTTTATTTAACCAGGTAAGCTAGTTGAGAACACCTTTATTTAACCAGGTAGGCTAGTTGAGAACACCTTTATTTAACCAGGTAGGCTAGTTGAGAACACCTTTATTTAACCAGGTAGGCTAGTTGAGAACACCTTTATTTAACCAGGTAGGCTAGTTGAGAACACCTTTATTTAACCAGGTAGGCTAGTTGAGAACACCTTTATTTAACCAGGTAGGCTAGTTGAGAACACCTTTATTTAACCAGGTAGGCTAGTTGAGAACACCTTTATTTAACCAGGTAGGCTAGTTGAGAACACCTTTATTTAACCAGGTAGGCTAGTTGAGAACACCTTTATTTAACCAGGTAGGCTAGTTGAGAACACCTTTATTTAACCAGGTAGGCCAGTTGAGAACACCTTTATTTAACCAGGTAGGCTAGTTGAGAACACCTTTATTTAACCAGGTAGGCTAGTTGAGAACACCTTTATTTAACCAGGTAGGCTAGTTGAGAACACCTTTATTTAACCAGGTAGGCCAGTTGAGAACACCTTTATTTAACCAGGTAGGCTAGTTGAGAACACCTTTATTTAACCAGATAAGCTAGTTGAGAACACCTTTATTTAACCAGGTAGGCTAGTTGAGAACACCTTTATTTAACCAGGTAGGCTAGTTGAGAACACCTTTATTTAACCAGGTAGGCTAGTTGAGAACACCTTTATTTAACCAGGTAGGCTAGTTGAGAACACCTTTATTTAACCAGGTAGGCTAGTTGAGAACACCTTTATTTAACCAGGTAGGCTAGTTGAGAACACCTTTATTTAACCAGGTAGGCTAGTTGAGAACACCTTTATTTAACCAGGTAGGCTAGTTGAGAACACCTTTATTTAACCAGGTAGGCTAGTTGAGAACACCTTTATTTAACCAGGTAGGCTAGTTGAGAACACCTTTATTTAACCAGGTAGGCTAGTTGAGAACACCTTTATTTAACCAGGTAGGCTAGTTGAGAACACCTTTATTTAACCAGGTAGGCTAGTTGAGAACACCTTTATTTAACCAGGTAGGCCAGTTGAGAACACCTTTATTTAACCAGGTAGGCTAGTTGAGAACACCTTTATTTAACCAGGTAGGCTAGTTGAGAACACCTTTATTTAACCAGGTAGGCCAGTTGAGAACACCTTTATTTAACCAGGTAGGCTAGTTGAGAACACCTTTATTTAACCAGGTAGGCTAGTTGAGAACACCTTTATTTAACCAGGTAGGCTAGTTGAGAACACCTTTATTTAACCAGGTAGGCTAGTTGAGAACACCTTTATTTAACCAGGTAGGCCAGTTGAGAACACCTTTATTTAACCAGGTAGGCTAGTTGAGAACACCTTTATTTAACCAGGTAGGCTAGTTGAGAACACCTTTATTTAACCAGGTAGGCTAGTTGAGAACACCTTTATTTAACCAGGTAGGCTAGTTGAGAACACCTTTATTTAACCAGGTAGGCTAGTTGAGAACACCTTTATTTAACCAGGTAGGCTAGTTGAGAACACCTTTATTTAACCAGGTAGGCCAGTTGAGAACACCTTTATTTAACCAGGTAGGCTAGTTGAGAACACCTTTATTTAACCAAGTAGGCTAGTTGAGAACACCTTTATTTAACCAGGTAGGCTAGTTGAGAACACCTTTATTTAACCAGGTAAGCTAGTTGAGAACACCTTTATTTAACCAGGTAGGCTAGTTGAGAACACCTTTATTTAACCAGATAAGCTAGTTGAGAACACCTTTATTTAACCAGGTAGGCTAGTTGAGAACACCTTTATTTAACCAGGTAGGCTAGTTGAGAACACCTTTATTTAACCAGGTAGGCTAGTTGAGAACACCTTTATTTAACCAGGTAGGCCAGTTGAGAACACCTTTATTTAACCAGGTAGGCTAGTTGAGAACACCTTTATTTAACCAGGTAGGCTAGTTGAGAACACCTTTATTTAACCAGGTAGGCTAGTTGAGAACACCTTTATTTAACCAGGTAGGCTAGTTGAGAACACCTTTATTTAACCAGGTAGGCTAGTTGAGAACACCTTTATTTAACCAGGTAGGCTAGTTGAGAACACCTTTATTTAACCAGGTAGGCTAGTTGAGAACACCTTTATTTAACCAGGTAGGCTAGTTGAGAACACCTTTATTTAACCAGGTAGGCCAGTTGAGAACACCTTTATTTAACCAGGTAGGCCAGTTGAGAACACCTTTATTTAACCAGGTAGGCTAGTTGAGAACACCTTTATTTAACAACGACACAGAGTTTTAATTCCACCAGAGTATTTTTAGTTTTGTCTCAGCGGAGAGAGAAATATCTACGCAGAATTTTCTTATTTCAGTAAACGCTTTAAACTATCTCTTGTTACCAATAAAAACGTTGCCTGGGCAACGGTGCTCCGTACACACCTCTTTCCCTCTCAGAGCACCCCGTCTCTCCGTTTGGACGTGTTTATACCACATATGAGATGTAGTCCTAACACCACCCCCCCCGCCAAAAAATAAATAAATCGAACACGCGAACAATCCAGGAAATACACCTCTTTCCACTTTCGCAAATAACGTTGTCGGCCTCTTAGCGTTCAGGTGAGAGGGAATTTAGATAGCCTTACTCACGCACCGCTCAGGACCCCCCCCTTCATGAGACGATGGCAGAAACAGAGATGGAATCTAGCACTTTCAATAAAACAAACATAAATATTTGATTTGCCCTTCTAATGGACCTCGATGTGGGGTTCTGCAGCATGTAAATGAAAGCGTCGGGTGATTCATCATGGTTAAGCCAGCCGTCTCAGCGCTCTGCGCCCCCCGGTCAGAGCAACGCTCCTCGCCGCGTAAAAGCAGCAATTGACCCCTTCTATATATTCTGAATGAGAAGAGTAATGGAATGAAAGAACATCAGCGTTAGATGTTGCAGAAAGTGGAGAATGAAGGGAGAGAGAGAGAGAGAGAGGAGAGAGAAAGGAAAAAGAAAGGAGAGAGGAGAGAGAATGAAGGGAGAGAGGGAGAGGAGAGAGAGGACAGAGAGGAGAGAGAGAGAGAGAGAGAAAGGAAAAAGAAAGGAGAGAGAGGAGAGAGAATGAAGGGAGAGAGGAGAGAGAGAGAGACGGGAGAGAGGAGAGAGAGAGAGAGAGAGAAGGAGAGAGAGGTGAGGGAAAGGGAGAGACAAAAGAGGGAGAGAGGAGAGAGAGGACAGAGAGAGAGGAGAGAGAGAGAGAGAGAAAGGAAAAAGAAAGGAGAGAGAGGAGAGAGAATGAAGGGAGAGAGGAGAGAGAGAGAGACGGAGAGGAGAGAGAGAGAGAAGGAGAGAGAGGTGAGGGAAAGGGAGAGACAAAAGAGGGAGAGAGGAGAGAGAGGAGAGAGAGACGGGAGAGAGGAGAGAGAGAGAGAAGGAGAGAGAGGTGAGGGAAAGGGAGAGACAAAAGAGGGAGAGAGGAGAGAGAGGAGAGAGAGACGGGAGAGAGGAGAGAGAGAGAGAAGGAGAGAGGTGAGGGAAAGGGAGAGACAAAAGAGGGAGAGAGGAGAGAGGGAGAGAGAGAGAGAGACGGGAGAGAGGAGAGAGAGAGAAGAAGAGAGAGAGAAGGGAAAGGGAGAGACAAAGAGGGAGAGAGGAGAGAGAGGAGAGAGAGACGGGAGAGGAGAGAGAGAGAGAAAAATGAGAGGTGAGGTAGAAGGGAGAGACAAAAGTGTAGAGAGAGAGAGAGGCGTCAGAGAGAGACCATTTAGAGAGAGAGAGAGAGAGAAGGAGAGAGAGGTGAGGGAAAGGGAGAGACAAATAGAGATCAGAGAGGAGAGAGTTTGAGAGTGAGTGGAGAGAGAGAGAAGATTAGGAGAGCTTGGTATTGGCCTGAGGGAAAGGGAGAGACAAAAGAGGGAAGGAGAGAGAGGAGAGAGAGATCCAGAGAGAGAGATGGGAGAGAGAGGAGAGAGAGAAATGAGATCCAAGGGAGAGAGAGAGCGAGAGAGAGAGAAATATAACGAGAGAGGAGAGAGTGCTAGGTGATGAAATAATGGGGCAGGGTAGAGGGTGTTTGAATCCAAGTGTATATTAACATTGAGGCAAAGCGTCAGACTATCCACCATTTACCTCTATTAGCTTCACCCCACAGTTAATAATATTACCACATCATTGATTTTCCTACCCCCCCTCCCCCCATAGAGATCATTAATACACATAGTTTGATGAGTGATTGTGATGCGACAGAAAAACCATTATGGTGAGCTTGGTATTGGCCTTGACCAATCACGGTGAGCTTTGTATTGGCCATCCAGACCAATCACTGACCACGTCCTGCTTCATACTATACATCCTGTACAGAGAGCCTGAATGGGAGTTCAGCTCCCTAGTTTGGATAACATTAAACACTGATCCAAGGAGAGAGGAGCACGCACATCCACATGGATATATAACCATCCAGAGAGGAGCACACACATCCACATGGATATATAACCATCCAGAGAGGAGCACACACACACATCCACATGGATATATAACCATCCAGAGAGGAGCACACACATCCATGGATATCCACATGGATATATAACCATCCAGAGAGGAGCACGCACATCCACATCCACATGGATATATAACCATCCAGAGAGGAGCACACACATCCACATGGATATATAACCATCCAGAGAGGAGCACACACATCCACATGGATATATAACCATCCAGAGAGGAGCACACACATCCACATGGATATATAACCATCCAGAGAGGAGCACACACATCCACATGGATATATAACCATCCAGAGAGGAGCACACACATCCACATGGATATATAACCATCCAGAGAGGAGCACACACATCCACATGGATATATAACCATCCAGAGAGGAGCACACACATCCACATGGATATATAACCATCCAGAGAGGAGCACACACATCCACATGGATATATAACCATCCAGAGAGGAGCACACACATCCACATGGATATATAACCATCCAGAGAGGAGCACACACATCCACATGGATATATAACCATCCAGAGAGGAGCACACACATCCACATGGATATATAACCATCCAGAGAGGAGCACACACATCCACATGGATATATAACCATCCAGAGAGGAGCACACACATCCACATGGATATATAACCATCCAGAGAGGAGCACATCACATGGATATATAACCACATGGATATATAACCATCCAGAGAGGAGCACACACATCCACATGGATATATAACCATCCAGAGAGGAGCACACACATCCACATGGATATATAACCATCCAGAGAGGAGCACACACATCCACATGGATATATAACCATCCAGAGAGGAGCACACACATCCACATCCACATGGATATATAACCATCCAGAGAGGAGCACACACATCCACATGGATATATAACCATCCAGAGAGGAGCACATCCACATCCACATGGATATATAACCATCCAGAGAGGAGCACACACATCCACATGGATATATAACCATCCAGAGAGGAGCACACACATCCACATGGATATATAACCATCCAGAGAGGAGCACACACATCCACATGGATATATAACCATCCAGAGAGGAGCACACACATCCACATGGATATATAACCATCCAGAGAGGAGCACACACATCCACATGGATATATAACCATCCAGAGAGGAGCACACACATCCACATGGATATATAACCATCCAGAGAGGAGCACACACATCCACATGGATATATAACCATCCAGAGAGGAGCACACACATCCACATGGATATATAACCATCCAGAGAGGAGCACACACATCCACATGGATATATAACCATCCAGAGAGGAGCACACACCACATCCACATGGATATATAACCATCCAGAGAGGAGCACACACATCCACATGGATATATAACCATCCAGAGAGGAGCACACACATCCACATGGATATATAACCATCCAGAGAGGAGCACACACATCCACATGGATATATAACCATCCAGAGAGGAGCACACACATCCACATGGATATATAACCATCCAGAGAGGAGCACACACATCCACATGGATATATAACCATCCAGAGAGGAGCACACACATCCACATGGATATATAACCATCCAGAGAGGAGCACACACATCCACATGGATATATAACCATCCAGAGAGGAGCACGCACATCACATCCACATGGATATATAACCATCCAGAGAGGAGCACACATCCACATGGATATATAACCATCCAGAGAGGAGCACACACCACATCCACATGGATATATAACCATCCAGAGAGGAGCACACACATCCACATGGATATATAACCATCCAGAGAGGAGCACACACATCCACATGGATATATAACCATCCAGAGAGGAGCACACACATCCACATGGATATATAACCATCCAGAGAGGAGCACACACATCCACATGGATATATAACCATCCAGAGAGGAAGCACGCACATCCACATCCACATGGATATATAACCATCCTGAGAGGAGCACACACATCCACATGGATATATAACCATCCAGAGAGGAGCACACACATCCACATGGATATATAACCATCCAGAGAGGAGCACACACATCCACATGGATATATAACCATCCAGAGAGGAGCACACACATCCACATGGATATATAACCATCCAGAGAGGAGCACACACATCCACATGGATATATAACCATCCAGAGAGGAGCACACACATCCACATGGATATATAACCATCCAGAGAGGAGCACACACATCCACATGGATATATAACCATCCAGAGAGGAGCACACACATCCACATCCACATGGATATATAACCATCCTGAGAGGAGCACACACATCCACATGGATATATAACCATCCTGAGAGGAGCACACACATCCACATGGATATATAACCATCCTGAGAGGAGCACACACATCCACATGGATATATAACCATCCAGAGAGGAGCACACACATCCACATGGATATATAACCATCCAGAGAGGAGCACACACATCCACATGGATATATAACCATCCAGAGAGGAGCACGCACATCCACATCCACATGGATATATAACCATCCAGAGAGGAGCACGCACATCCACATCCACATGGATATATAACCATCCAGAGAGGAGCACACACATCCACATGGATATATAACCATCCAGAGAGGAGCACACATCCACATCCACATGGATATATAACCATCCAGAGAGGAGCACACACATCCACATGGATATATAACCATCCAGAGAGGAGCACACACATCCACATGGATATATAACCATCCAGAGAGGAGCACACACATCCACATGGATATATAACCATCCAGAGAGGAGCACACACATCCACATGGATATATAACCATCCAGAGAGGAGCACACACATCCACATGGATATATAACCATCCAGAGAGGAGCACACACATCCACATGGATATATAACCATCCAGAGAGGAGCACACACATCCACATGGATATATAACCATCCAGAGAGGAGCACACACATCCACATGGATATATAACCATCCAGAGAGGAGCACACACATCCACATGGATATATAACCATCCAGAGAGGAGCACACACATCCACATGGATATATAACCATCCAGAGAGGAGCACACACATCCACATGGATATATAACCATCCAGAGAGGAGCACATCCACATCCACATGGATATATAACCATCCTGAGAGGAGCACACACATCCACATGGATATATAACCATCCAGAGAGGAGCACACACATCCACATGGATATATAACCATCCAGAGAGGAGCACACACATCCACATGGATATATAACCATCCAGAGAGGAGCACACACATCCACATGGATATATAACCATCCAGAGAGGAGCACACACATCCACATGGATATATAACCATCCAGAGAGGAGCACACACATCCACATGGATATATAACCATCCAGAGAGGAGCACACACATCCACATGGATATATAACCATCCAGAGAGGAGCACACACATCCACATCCACATGGATATATAACCATCCAGAGAGGAGCACACACATCCACATGGATATATAACCATCCAGAGAGGAGCACACACATCCACATGGATATATAACCATCCAGAGAGGAGCACACACATCCACATGGATATATAACCATCCAGAGAGGAGCACACACATCCACATGGATATATAACCATCCAGAGAGGAGCACACACATCCACATGGATATATAACCATCCAGAGAGGAGCACACACATCCACATGGATATATAACCATCCAGAGAGGAGCACACATCCACATCCACATGGATATATAACCATCCAGAGAGGAGCACACACATCCACATGGATATATAACCATCCAGAGAGGAGCACACACATCCACATCCACATGGATATATAACCATCCAGAGAGGACACACACCACATCCACATGGATATATAACCATCCAGAGAGGAGCACGCACATCCACATGGATATATAACCATCCAGAGAGGAGCACACACATCCACATGGATATATAACCATCCAGAGAGGAGCACACACATCCACATGGATATATAACCATCCAGAGAGGAGCACACACATCCACATGGATATATAACCATCCAGAGAGGAGCACACACATCCACATGGATATATAACCATCCAGAGAGGAGCACACACATCCACATGGATATATAACCATCCAGAGAGGAGCACACACATCCACATGGATATATAACCATCCAGAGAGAGCACACATCCACATGGATATATAACCATCCAGAGAGGAGCACACACATCCACATCCACATGGATATATAACCATCCAGAGAGGAGCACACACATCCACATGGATATATAACCATCCAGAGAGGAGCACACACATCCACATGGATATATAACCATCCAGAGAGGAGCACACACATCCACATGGATATATAACCATCCAGAGAGGAGCACACACATCCACATGGATATATAACCATCCAGAGAGGAGCACACACATCCACATGGATATATAACCATCCAGAGAGGAGCACACACATCCACATGGATATATAACCATCCAGAGAGGAGCACACACATCCACATGGATATATAACCATCCAGAGAGGAGCACACACATCCACATCCACATGGATATATAACCATCCAGAGAGGAGCACACACATCCACATGGATATATAACCATCCAGAGAGGAGCACACACATCCACATGGATATATAACCATCCAGAGAGGAGCACACACATCCACATGGATATATAACCATCCAGAGAGGAGCACACACATCCACATGGATATATAACCATCCAGAGAGGAGCACACACATCCACATGGATATATAACCATCCAGAGAGGAGCACACACATCCACATCCACATGGATATATAACCATCCAGAGGAGCACACACATCCACATGGATATATAACCATCCAGAGAGGAGCACACACATCCACATCCACATGGATATATAACCATCCAGAGAGGAGCACACACATCCACATGGATATATAACCATCCAGAGAGGAGCACACACATCCACATGGATATATAACCATCCAGAGAGGAGCACGCACATCCACATGGATATATAACCATCCAGAGAGGAGCACACACATCCACATGGATATATAACCATCCAGAGAGGAGCACACACATCCACATGGATATATAACCATCCAGAGAGGAGTACACACATCCACATCCACATGGATATATAACCATCCAGAGAGGAGCACACACATCCACATGGATATATAACCATCCAGAGAGGAGCACACACATCCACATGGATATATAACCATCCAGAGAGGAGTACACACATCCACATCCACATGGATATATAACCATCCAGAGAGGATATATAACACGCACATCCACATGGATATATAACCATCCAGAGAGGAGCACACATCCACATCCACATGGATATATAACCATCCAGAGAGGAGCACACACATCCACATCCACATGGATATATAACCATCCAGAGAGGAGCACACACATCCACATGGATATATAACCATCAGAGAGGAGCACACACATCCACATGGATATATAACCATCCAGAGAGGAGCACACACATCCACATGGATATATAACCATCCAGAGAGGAGCACACACATCACATCCACATGGATATATAACCATCCAGAGAGGAGCACACACATCCACATGGATATATAACCATCCAGAGAGGAGCACACACATCCACATCCACATGGATATATAACCATCCAGAGAGGAGCACACACATCCACATGGATATATAACCATCCAGAGAGGAGCACACATCCACATGGATATATAACCATCCAGAGAGGAGCACACACATCCACATCCACATGGATATATAACCATCCAGAGAGGAGGAGATATAACCATCCACACACACATCCACATGGATATATAACCATCCAGAGAGGAGCACACACATCCACATGGATATATAATGGATATATAACCATCCAGAG
>NW_025746779.1:0-20000 GCF_021184085.1 Oncorhynchus gorbuscha
ATGTCCTCAGTCCATCTGTCTATAATATGTCCTCAGTCCATCTGTCCATAATATGTCCTCAGTCCACAATATGTCCTCAGTCCATCTGTCCATAATATGTCCTCAGTCCACAATATGTCCTCAGTCCATCTGTCTATAATATGTCCTCAGTCCATCTGTCCATAATATGTCCTCAGTCCACAATATGTCCTCAGTCCATCTGTCTATAATATGTCCTCAGTCCATCTGTCCATAATATGTCCTCAGTCCATCTGTCTATAATATGTCCTCAGTCCATCTGTCTATAATATGTCCTCAGTCCATCTGTCCATAATATGTCCTCAGTTCATCTGTCTATAATATGTCCTCAGTCCATCTGTCTATAATATGTCCTCAGTCCATCTGTATATAATATCAGTCTGTCTCAGTCCATCTGTCTATAATATGTCCTCAGTCCATCTGTCTATAATATGTCCTCAGTCCATCTGTCTATAATATGTCCTCAGTCCATATTCCAAATGATCCTAAAGCTTCTTATTATATTAGACTGTGTGGGTGGAGCTAGACTGTGTGGGTGGAGCTCGGCGGTGTGGGTGGAGCTAGACTGCGTGGGTGGAGCTAGACTGTGTGGGTGGAGCTAGACTGTGTGGCTGGAGCTAGACTGTGTGGGTGGAGCTAGACTGTGTGGGTGGAGCTAGACTGTGTGGGTGGAGCTAGACTGTGTGGGTGGACCTAGACTGTGTGGGTGGAGCTAGACTGTGTGGATGGAGCTAGACCGTGTGGCTGGAGCTAGACTGTGGCTGGAGCTAGACTGTGTGGCTGGAGCTAGACTGTGTGGGTGGAGCTAGACTGTGTGGGTGGAGCTAGACTTCCTTTATAACATGAATGTGTTGTTATGTGTTCCAGCATTGGAGCGACGGCTCAGTTTACCTGTGATGAGGACCATGTGCTGCAGGGCTCCAAAACCATCACCTGTCAGAGGGTGGCTGAGAGTGTTCGCTGCCTGGAGCGACCACAGACCTGTCTGTAAAGGTGAGGCCCACTTCCTGGGACATCTAATATAGATACACGCTGCCTAGAGCGACCACATACCTGTCTGTAAAGGTGAGGCCCTCTTCCTGGTACATCTAATATAGATACACATAGAGCGACCACAGACCTGTCTGTAAAGGTGAGGCACACTTCCGGATACATCTAATATAGATACACGCTGCCTGGAGAGACCACAGACCTGTTTGTAAAGGTGAGGCACACTTCCTGGTACATCTAATATAGATACACGCTGCCTAGAGCGACCACAGACCTGTCTGTAAAGGTGAGGCCCTCTTCCTGGTACATCTAATATAGATACACGCTGCCTAGAGCGACCACAGACCTGTCTGTAAAGGTGAGGCCCTCTTCCTGGTACATCTAATATAGATACACGCTGCCTAGAGCGACCACATACCTGTCTGTAAAGGTGAGGCCCTCTTCCTGGTACATCTAATATAGATACACACTGCCTAGAGCGACCACAGACCTGTCTGTAAAGGTGAGGCCCTCTTCCTGGTACATCTAATATAGATACACGCTGCCTAGAGCTACCACAAACCTGTCTGTAAAAGTGAGGCACACTTCCAGGTACATCTAATATAGATACACACTGCCTGGAGCGACCACAGACCTGTCTTAAAAACATCACACGCTGCCTGGAGAGACCACAGACCTGTCTGTAAAGGTGAGGCCCTCTTCCTGGTACATCTAATATAGATGCTGCCTCACAGACCCTTTAGGCACACTTCCGGGTACATCCTTTGATTAAACCAGGGCCTGGTTCTAATGGTCAAGCCTTTACCTCTGTTTATTATTGGTCGATAGCAGAGAATATTACACCAGCAAGGTATTATTCCCTCTCTGCATTTAAACATCTCACTCTCCTGTCTCTTGTTTCAGTTAAAGAGCTGCAGGACATTGACTAAACATGACATATTCTAGTATCCCGTTTAAACACCTCACTCTCCTGTCTCTTGTTTCAGTTAAAGAGCTGCAGGACATTGACTAAACATGACATATTCTAGTATCCCATTTAAACATCTCATCGCTTTCTCCTGTTTCAGTTAAAGAGCTGCAGGACATTGACTAAACATGACATATTCTAGTATCCCGTTTAAACATCTCACTCTCCTGTCTCTTGTTTCAGTTAAAGAGCTGCAGGACATTGACTAAACATGACATATTCTAGTATCCCGTTTAAACATCTCACTCCTGTCTCTTGTTTCAGTTAAAGAGCTGCAGGACATTGACTAAACATGACATATTCTAGTATCCCGTTTAAACATCTCACTCCTTTCTCTTGTTTCAGTGAAAACGTGTGGATCGACACTCCAGGGTCCATCGGGGACGTTCACCTCTCCCAATTTCCCCATCCAGTATGAGAGTAATTCCCACTGTGTGTGGATTATCACTGCTAGTAACCCCAATAAGGTATGGTTTATATTCTTAGGCCTTTACCTGTCAGCTCACTCCTAGTCTCTCCTAGTCTCTCCTAGTCTCTCCTAGTCTCCCCCAGTCTCTCCTAGCCTCTCCTAGTCTCTCCTAGTTTCTCCCAGTCTTTCCTAGCCTCTCATAGTCTCTCCTAATCTCTACCAGTCTCTCCTAATCTCTACCAGTCTCTCCTAGCCTCTCCTAGTCTCTCCCAGTCTCTCCCAGTCTCTCCTAGCCTCTCCGAGCCTCTCCCAGTTTCTCCTAGTCTCTCCCAGTTTCTCCTAGTCTCTCCCAGTCTCTCCTAGTCTCTCCCATGCTCTCCCAGTCTCTCCTAGTTTCTCCTAGTCTCTCCCAGTCTCTCCTAGTCTCTCCTAGTTTCTCCTAGTCTCTCCCAGTCTCTCCTAGTTTCTCATGATATCTCCCAGTCTCTCCTAGATTCTCCCAGTCTCTCCCAGTCTCTCCCAGTCTCTCCTAGTCTCTCCTAGTCTCTCCCAGTCTCTCCCAGTCTCTCCTAGCCTCTCCTAGCTTCTCCTAGTCTCTCCTAGTCTCTCCCAGTCTCTCCTAGCCTCTCCTAGCCTCTCCTAGCTTCTCCTAGTCTCTCCTAGTCTCTCCCAGTCTCTCCTAGCCCCTCCTAGTCTCTCACAGCCTCTCCTAGCCTCTCATAGTCTCTCCTATTCTCTCCTATGCTCTCCTAGTCTATCCTATGCTCTCATAATCTCTCCTAGTCTCTCCTATGCTCTCCTAGTCTCTCCTAGTCTCTCATAGTCTCTACCAGACTCTCATATGCTCTACTAGTCTCTCCTAGTCTCTCCTAACCCTATCCTAGTCTCTCCTAGTCTCCCCCAGTCTATCCTAGTCTCTCCTAGTCTCTCCTAGTCTCTGCTAGCCTCTCCCACTTTCTCCTAGTCTCTCCTAGTCTCGCCTAGTCTCTCCCAGTCTCTCCTGGCCTCTCCCGGTCTCTCCTGGTCTCTTCTAGTCTCTCCTTGTCTCTCCTAGTTTCTCAGTCTCTCCCATTCTCTCCCAGTCTCTCCTAGTCTCTCCCATGCTCTCCCAGTCTCTCCTAGTTTCTCCCAGTCTCTCCTAGTCTCTCCTAGTTTCCCCTAGTCTCTCCCAGTCTCTCCCAGTCTCTCCTAGTTTCTCCTAGTCTCTCCCAGTCTCTCCTAGTTTCTCCCAGTCTCTCCAAGTCTCTCCTATGATCTCCAGTCTCTCCTAGCCTCTCCTAGTCTCTTCTAGTCTCTCCTAGTCTCTCCCAGTCTCTCCTAGTCTCTCATATGCTCTCATAGTCTCTCCTGTTCTCTCCTATGCTCTCCTAGTCTTTCCTATGCTCTCATAGTCTCTCCTCGTCTCTCCTATGCTCTCCTAGTCTCTCCTAGTCTCTCGTAGTCTCTACCAGACTCTCCTAGTCTCTGCTAGCTTCTCCCACTCTCTCCTAGTCTCTCCTAGTCTCGCCTAGTCTCCCCCAGTCTCTCCTGGCCTCTCCCGGTCTCTCCTGGTCTCTCCTAGTCTCTCCTTGTCTCTCCCAGTTTCTCCTAGTCTCTCCCATTCTCTCCCAGTCTCTCCTAGTCTCTCCCATGCTCTCCCAGTCTCTCCTAGTCTCTCCCAGTCTCTCCTAGTTTCTCCTATGATCGCCCAGTCTCTCCTAGCCTCTCCTAGTCTCTCATAGTCTCTCATAGTCTCTCCCAGTCTCTCCTAGCCTCTCCTAGCCTCTCCTAGTCTCTTCTAGTCTCTCCCGGTCTCTCCTAGTCTCTCCTAGTCTCTCCTATGCTCTCCTAGTCTCTCCTAGTCTCTACCAGACTCCCCTATGCTCTCCTAGTCTCTCCTAGTCTCTCCTAACCTATCCTAGTCTCTCCTAGTCTCCCCTATTTTCTCCTATGCGCTCCTTGTCTCTGCTAGTCTCTCCTAGTCTCTGCTAGCCTCTCCCTCTCTCTCCTAGTCTCTCCCAGTCTCTCCTAGTCTCTCCCATGCTCTCCCAGTCTCTCCTAGTTTCTCCCAGTCTCTCCTAGTTTCTCCCAGTCTCTCCTAGTCTCTCCTAGTTTCTCCCAGTCTCTCCCAGTCTCTCCTAGTTTCTCCCAGTCTCTCCTAGTCTCTCCTAGTTTCTCCCATGTCTCTCGTTGAAATTGAAGTCATTATCTACGCTTCACATTACCATGTGTTAGCTAACGTTACCTAACGTCATTAGGATAATTATGCACTGTTCCTGCATTGCTAATTCAACACAATGCAGGCATAGGCTGCATCACAAAAGGCACAATTTCCCCTATTTAGTGCACTACGTTTGACCAGTGGCCATTTGGTAAAGTGCACTATATAAAGAAAGAGTACACTGTGGGACGCTGCGTTGTCCTGTCCCCAAAGCACAGACACTACAAGGTCCTAGAGAACAACAGAAGCATGTTGCCGTCATGTTTCGCTGTTGGCATTCGACAGAAATATAACACGCGTGGCATTTTAAAAGCTTTAATCTGAGCTCCGTGTGGACAATGTAGAAATACACTTAAATACAACAATATTCAATGTTTTTCTTCATTCAGATTAAGCTTCCCTGCATGTGTCCCGTTATATGTTAAAAGCTTCCCTACATGTGTCATGTTATATGTTAAAAGCTTCCCTACATGTGTCATGTTATATTTTTAAAGCTTCCCTGCATGTGTCATGTTATATGTTAAAAGCTTCCCTGCATGTGTCATGTTATATGTTAAAAGCTTCCCTGCATGTGTCATGTTATATGTTAAAAGCTTCCCTGCATGTGTCCCGTTATATGTTATAAGCTTCCCTACATGTGTCATGTTATATGTTAAAAGCTTCCCTGCATGTGTCATGTTATATGTTAAAAGCTTCCCTGCATGTGTCATGTTATATGTTAAAAGCTTCCCTGCATGTGTAAAAGCTTCCCTGCATGTGTCAGTTATATGTTAAAAGCTTCCCTGCATGTGTCATGTTATATGTTAAAAGCTTCCCTGCATGTGTCATGTTATATGTTAAAAGCATGTGTCATGTTATATGCTTCCCTACATGTGTCATGTTATATGTTAAAAGCTTCCAACATAACACACATAACATAACATTAAAAGCTTCCCTGCATGTGTCATGTTATATGTTAAAAGCTTCCCTGCATGTGTCATGTTATATGTTAAAAGCTTCCCTGCATGTGTCATGTTATATGTTTAAAGCTTCCCTGCATGTGTCATGTTATATGTTAAAAGCTTCCCTGCATGTGTCCCGTTATATATTAAAAGCTTCCCTGCGTGTGTCATGTTATATGTTAAAAGCTTCCCTGCATGTGTCATGTTATATGTTAAAAGCTTCCCTGCATGTGTCCCGTTATATGTTAAAAGCTTCCCTTCATGTGTCATGTTATATGTTAAAAGCTTCCCTGCATGTGTCATGTTATATGTTAAAAGCTTCCCTGCATGTGTCCCGTTATATGTTAAAAGCTTCCCTACATGTGTCATGTTATATGTTAAAAGCTTCCCTGCATGTGTCATGTTATATTTGGTTGTGTGTATTGTTAAATAAAGAGAGGTGAGTAGTTCGGTCACGGTCAGCTACGATGCATCCCAAATAGCAACCTATTCCCTACATAGTGCATTGCATTTCATCAGGGCCCATATGGCTCTGGTCAGAAGTTGTGCATTATATTGAAAATAGGTTGCTATTTGGGATGCATCGTAGGTGACTGTGACCAGAAGATTCATAAAAAGGGAAGACAGAGAGGCAATTAATTATTTCAGTCAATAAGTTGCATCTTTGCATAATTGCTTCTCAGTATTTGATTTGTGTTCTGAGGGGGATTATCAAATCCATGCCATTTAGCAATTTATAAAGTCCTTCCTGAAGACCATTTGCATCGCTTCTGTTGCGAACAATTCAGGGCCTTGCTTTTGTTGAGAGAAACACACACTCTACTTGACGAAATGCATCCGTTTGACAGGACTTGTTAGGATTCATTTGGTTTCTTTGTTGTTTCATCGAATTGTCTTTCACTCATTGTGAACCGAAAAGCTGCGTGGGCGGATATTTAGTAAACATCAGAAAATGACTTGAATGAATATGATTCGAACACTCTCCCAAAGGTGTGTTTGATGCGAATCAGCAGCTGCTCGTACGTCTGTTTCATGAATGTGATATGAGGTAAATGTGGAACGATTCTCCGGTCACATACTGCGGCTTGATGATGTAATAGCAGTGCATACATTGCAGTAGCTGGGTGGGATTGTGTTTCTGTTATCTCCTCCCAAGCTTTCTGTCAGCGGTGGATTAGCTGTCGTTTTACCAGATACCACGTCCTATTGTTCAGCCAATCAAATGAACACATTGTTTATTTCTGCTGTCCGAAACAGTGAAATAAAAGCGATGTGTTCGTGATTTTGTTGTCCAAGGAATAATAATGTGTATATAATATAAATGCAGTGGAAGATACGTTGGCAGAATGTGTTGTAAAATGGGTTTACTTCCAACAGGTTATCCAGGTCAACTTTGAGGAGTTTGACATGGAGATCGGCTATGACTCGTTAACCATCGGAGACGGAGGGCAAGTTGGAGACTCAAGAACTATAATACAAGTGTAGGTATTATACGTGAATTATCCTCAGATCCCACAACCACATCTAGCTGTGAGATTACACCCTAATTAACATGTCTGCTGTTCGATGGTTCAATTAAGTCCACTTACATTCCACGTTGTTATAATTTTTTTATTTAACACCAACTAATAAACATGTTTGTTGTTTACAATAATGACTTATCGTCAAGTTTCTCTTACATGCCTGGTTGTATAACAAAGGTAAATAGCTTTTACGATAACCCTGTCTCTTTTACGATAACCCTGTCTCTTTTACGATAACCCTGTCTCTTTTACGATAACCCTGTCTCTTTTACGATAACCCTGTCTCTTTTACGATAACCCTGTCTCTTTTACGATAACCCTGTCTCTTTTACGATAACCCTGTCTCTTTTACGATAACCCTGTCTCTTTTACGATAACCCTGTCTCTTTTACGATAACCCTGTCTCTTTTACGATAACCCTGTCTCTTTTACGATAACCCTGTCTCTTATTTCTGTTTTTGTATTTAACAGTCAATTAAGAACAGATTGTTATTTACGATTACAACCGATCTGTTTGGCTGAAGGGCAGTATTGTGACGGGCCATTGGTTGTAATTGTGCTCTTATCTGCAGCCTGACAGGTAGCTTCGTGCCTGACCTCATTGTCAGCATGTCCCATCAAATGTGGCTGCACCTTCAGTCTGATGAGAGCGTGGGATCTATCGGCTTCAAGATCAACTATAAAGGTACAGACACTGTCAACCTCTTTAACCCTAGACACAGTATACAGTCCTCCTCTGTGCTGATAACGATAACATGTTGAGATACAGACACAATCAACCGACCTTAGCCCATGCCTGTCCCAGACCTAGCACCCAGCCCCTATCCCCAGCACCTATCCCCAGCCCCTATCCCCAGTACCTAGCCCCAGCACCATCCCCAGCCCCCAGCACCCAGCACCTAGCCTCAAGCCCCATCCCCAGCCCCCAGCACCTAGCCTCAAGCCCCATCCCCAGCCCCCATCCCCAGCCCCCAGCACCTAGCCTCAAGCCCCATCCCCAGCCCCCAGCACCTAGCCTCAAGCCCCATCCCCAGCCCCCAGCACCTAGCCTCTTGACCATAGCCCCTGCACCAGACCACCTCCATTCCAGACCTGGCCCAGCACCAGACCTTCTCCATCCCAGACCTGGCCCAGGACCAGACTACCTCCATCCCAGACCTGGCCCAGGACCAGAGACCCTTTGAGACAAATACTATCAGTATCAAACAGATAAAAGACTAACATTTGACTAATCCCCGTCTCTTTCTCTGACAGAGATTGATAAGGAGAGTTGTGGGGACCCAGGCACACCTCTGTATGGCTTCCAGGAGGGCAGTGGGTTTCTGAACGGGAACGTGCTGCGGTTCGAGTGCCAGTTTGGCTTCGAGCTGATTGGAGAGAGGATGATCACCTGTCAGAACAACAACCAATGGTCTGCTAACATCCCCATTTGCATATGTGAGTATCTGGACTTGCAGAGTACGGAGAGTATGTTCATTGTTTGAAATTACACGTTAAAAAACACAGTCATTCTGTGGAATATGTTACCAGTAAAATAAGTAAGGAAATACATTATTCCACTCCTTCTGTAGCTCAGTTGGTAGAGCATGGCGCTTGTAACGCCAGGGTAGTGGGTTCGATCCCCGGGACCACCCATACGTAGAATGTATGCACACATGACTGTAAGTCGCTTTGGATAAAAGCGTCTGCTAAATGGCATATATTATTATTATTATTATATTACATCCAATAGGTAACAGAGTATGTATATCTATAGGAAAACCCTCCCATGCTGCCTCGGTGGAATACCTTAATGAACATATGAATATGCGAACATAAACATTTCTACACCTAAGCCACTCCCTTCTTCCTACTCCCACAGTCCCATGTTTCTCCAACTTCACGGCGGCCGTGGGCACTGTGCTGTCCCCTGACTACCCAGAGGGCTATGGGAACAACATGAACTGTGTGTGGATCATCATCTCTGAACCAGGCAGCCGGATCCACCTGGCCTTCAACGACTTTGACCTGGAGCCTCCATACGACTTCCTCACCGTGAAGGACGGAGACCAGGTAATGGATTGATTGAGACCAGGTAATGGATTGATTGAGACCAGGTAATGGATTGATTGAGACCAGGTAATGGATTGATTGAGACCAGGTAATGGATTGATTGAGACTAGGTAATGGATTGTTTGAGACTAGGTAATGGATTGATTGAGACCAGGTAATGTATTGATTGAGACCAGGTAATGGATTGATTGAGACTACGTAATGGATTGATTGAGACTAGGTAATGGATTGATTGAGACTACGTAATGGATTGATTGAGACTAGGTAATGGATTGATTGAGATCAGGTAATGTATTGATTGAGACCAGGTAATGGATTGTTTGAGACTAGGTAATGGATTGATTGAGACCAGGTAATGGATTGATTGAGACTAGGTAATGGATTGATTGAGACCAGGTAATGGATTGATTGAGACCAGGTAATGGATTGTTTGAGACTAGGTAATGGATTGATTGAGACCAGGTAATGGATTGATTGAGACTAGGTAATGGATTGATTGAGACTACGTAATGGATTGATTGAGACCAGGTAATGTATTGATTGAGACCAGGTAATGTATTGATTGAGACCAGGTAATGTATTGATTGAGACCAGGTAATGGATTGATTGAAACCAGGTAATGTATTGATTGAGACCAGGTAATGTATTGATTGAGACCAGGTAATGGATTGTTTGAGACCAGGTAATGTATTGATTGAGACTAGGTAATGGATTGATTGAGACTAGGTAATAGATTGATTGAGATCAGGTAATGTATTGATTGAGACCAGGTAATGGATTGATTGAGACCAGGTAATGGATTGATTGAGACCAGGTAATGGATTGATTGAGACCAGGTAATGGATTGATTGAGACTAGGTAATGTATTGATTGAGACCAGGTAATGGATTGATTGAGACCAGGTAATGGATTGTTTGAGACTAGGTAATGGATTGATTGAGACCAGGTAATGTATTGATTGAGACCAGGTAATGTATTGATTGAGACTAGGTAATGGATTGATTGAGACCAGGTAATGTATTGATTGAGACCAGGTAATGTATTGATTGAGACCAGGTAATGGATTGATTGAGACCAGGTAATGTATTGATTGAGACCAGGTAATGGATTGATTGAGACTAGGTAATGTATTGATTGAGACCAGGTAATGGATTGATTGAGACCAGGTAATGGATTGTTTGAGACTAGGTAATGGATTGATTGAGACCAGGTAATGTATTGATTGAGACCAGGTAATGTATTGATTGAGACTAGGTAATGGATTGATTGAGACCAGGTAATGTATTGATTGAGACCAGGTAATGTATTGATTGAGACCAGGTAATGGATTGATTGAGACCAGGTAATGGATTGATTGAGACCAGGTAATGGATTGATTGAGACCAGGTAATGTATTGATTGATAATTGATTGAGTAGCTAGTAAAAGGGGAAGGGCATCATGGAGGTTTTTAAATCACTCTTAAAAACCCACCGTTTTAGCTTAGCCTGAAACCTTCCTAGCTTTATGTTAGTGGTTTCATACATCCTTTCTGGGACTAGGTTTATTTTAGTTCATCTCTTAATTCCTCTTGGTTTGTGGTAAATGCGTCTCTTATTGCCTCTTGGTTTGTTCTTAGTTCTTACATTTTCTAATTTTACCAAAAAGTTTGTGTTGTTTAAGTGTATAGTTTCTTTGAATAGTGTTGTGTTGTTTAAGTGTATAATTTATTTTTTGAATAGTGTTGTGTTGTTTAAGTGTATATTTTCTTTGAATAGTGTTGTGTTGTTTAAGTGTATAGTTTCTTTGAATAGTGTTGTGTTGTTTAAGTGTATAGTTTATTTGAATAGTGTTGTGTTGTTTAAGTGTATAGTTGCTTTGAATAGTGTTGTGTTGTTTAAGTGTATAATTTATTTTTGAATAGTGTTGTGTTGTTTAAGTGTATAGTTGCTTTGAATAGTGTTGTGTTTTTTGAATAGTGTTGTGTTGTTTAAGTGTATAGTTGCTTTGAATAGTGTTGTGTTGTTTAAGTGTATAATTTATTTTTTGAATAGTGTTGTGTTGTTTAAGTGTAGTTTATTTGAATAGTGTTGTGTTGTTTAAGTGTATAATTTATTTTTTGAATAGTGTTGTGTTGTTTAAGTGTATAGTTTATTTGAATAGTGTTGTGTTGTTTAAATGCTCCCCCCCCCCTCTTTAAATAACGTTTCAACACGATGTGGTCGTACCAGACGGGCTCGTCCATCCTGGGGAGATACTCGGGGGCCGAGGTGCCGTCTCACTTCACCTCCAACAGTAACATACTGCAGCTGGAGTTCCAGGCTGACCACTCCATGTCCGGAAGAGGATTCAACATCACCTACAGTAGTCAGTACCCTGCTCTACTATTCCCACACCATGTCCTTACGACTCACCTTGTTTTATTTTCTTTGTTGTAGGGAGAGAGAAGCCGTTGAGGACCAAGTGTACGGTCTTGTGAGTCATTGTAAAAACCCCACTGGTAAAAAATATGTTGAATTAGCGTTAATTCAGTGTCACACTGTTACAAAGGCTGTAACGTTAGATGTGTCATGCGTCTCTTACCGTCAGGTCAGGATGCTGGTTCGGAATATTTGAGGTGACAAGGTGAAAAATCTGTCGATGTGCCCTCGAGCAAGACACTTATCCCTAATTTGCTGTTGGTGCACCAATTCAATTCAATTCAATTCAATGGGCTTTATTGGCATGGGAAACATGTGTTAACATTGCCAAAGCAAGTGAGGTAGATAATATTATTATAAAATTAACAGTAAACATTACAAATACAGATATTTCAAAACAATGGTACTATGACTGACCCTGTAAAACAACACCTATCATACTACTATGACTGACCCTGTAAAACAACACCTATCATACTACTATGACTGACCCTGTAAAACAACACCTATCATACTACTATGACTGACCCTGTAAAACAACACCTATCATACTACTATGACTGATCCTGTAAAACAACACCTATCATACTACTATGACTGACCCTGTAAAACAACACCTATCATACTACTATGACTGACCCTGTAAAACAACACCTATCATACTACTATGACTGACCCTGTAAAAAACACCTATCATACTACTATTTTTCAAACTGACAGTCTTGTGTTTCAAAAAACACCTAGCTTCATATACTACATTAATGACTGACCCTGTTATTGTATTTAAAAGAATAAAACAAATATGAAACGATTATTTTTCAAACAAATGTACAGTCTTGTGTTTCATTGTATATAATTTGTGACTTTATCTAACATTGTAGCTTCCATATCAACAACGGATTAATCAGCTCACTAACTCAGTTTCAATGGGCAGATAGATGTTGGATTAGTGTTGAATACAATGACAACGTTATCCTCTGTCAAAACAAATTGTGGTTCAATGAGAACTGTAGGCACACTCTGTTGCCAGGCAACTGTTTAACAGATGTGTCACCTACGTAGGCAGTGATGTTGTTGAGGACGTATTGTGGTTCTGAGACCATTTGTAGAGGAGTATTGTGGTTCATTTGCAGTGCAGTCCCTTAGAGAAGGTATTGTGGTTCTGAGATCTACTGTAACAGTGCAGTCCCTTAGAGGAGGTATTGTGGTTCTGAGACCTACGCAGTGCAGTCCCTAGGATCATTGTGGTTCTGAGATCTACTGTAGACAGTGCAGTCCCTTAGAGCTATTGTGGTTCTGAGATCTACTGTAGACAGTGCAGTCCCGGATGAGATCTACTGTAGACAGTGCAGTCCCTTAGAGGAGGCATTGTGGTTCTGAGATCTACTAACAGTGCAGTCCCTCATTGTGGTTCACCTACTGTGGTGAATGAAGATTGTGGTTCCCAGGCTGTTAGGTATTGTGGTTTGAGACCTACAATGCACCTTAGTGTGTGGTTCTCCTACTGTCAAGACAGTGCAGTCCCTTAGAGAGGTATTGTGGTTCTGAGATCTACTGTAGGCAGTGCAGTCCCTTAGAGGAGGTATTGTGGTTCTGAGATCTACTGTAGACAGTGCAGTCCCTTAGAGGAGGTATTGTGGTTCTGAGACCTACTGTAGGCAGTGCAGTCCCTTAGAGGAGGTATTGTGGTTCTGAGACCTACTGTAGGCAGTGCAGTCCCTTAGAGGAGGTATTGTGGTTCTGAGACCTACTGTAGGCAGTGCAGTCCCTTAGAGAAGGTATTGTGGTTCTGAGATCTACTGTAGACAGTGCAGTCCCTTAGAGGAGGTATTGTGGTTCTGAGACCTACTGTAGGCAGTGCAGTCCCTTAGAGGAGGCATTGTGGTTCTGAGATCTACTGTAGACAGTGCAGTCCCTTAGAGGAGGTATTGTGGTTCTGAGATCTACTGTAGACAGTGCAGTCCCTTAGAGGAGGTATTGTGGTTCTGAGATCTACTGTAGACAGTGCAGTCCCTTAGAGGAGGCATTGTGGTTCTGAGATCTACTGTAGACAGTGCAGTCCCTTAGAGGAGGTATTGTGGTTCTGAGACCTACTGTAGACAGTGCAGTCCCTTAGAGGAGGTATTGTGGTTCTGAGACCTACTGTAGACAGTGCAGTCCCTTAGAGAAGGTATTGTGGTTCTGATTGTGGTTCTGAACCTACTGTAGACAGTGCAGTCCCTTAGAGAAGGTATTGTGGTTCTGAGACCTACTGTAGACAGTGCAGTCCCTTAGAGAAGGTATTGTGGTTCTGAGATCTACTGTAGACAGTGCAGTCCCTTAGAGGAGGTATTGTGGTTCTGAGACCTACTGTAGACAGTGCAGTCCCTTAGAGGAGGTATTGTGGTTCTGAGACCTACTGTAGACAGTGCAGTCCCTTAGAGGAGGTATTGTGGTTCTGAGACCTACTGTAGACAGTGCAGTCCCTTAGAGGAGGTATTGTGGTTCTGAGACCTACTGTAGACAGTGCAGTTTAGAGGAGGTATTGTGGTTCTGAGACCTACTGTAGACAGTGCAGTCCCTTATATTGTAGTTCTTTACTGTGACAGTGCAGTCCCTTAGAGAAGGTTGAGACCTACTTAGACAGTGCAGTCCCTTAGAGAAGGTATTGTGGTTCTGAGATCTACTTAGACAGTGCAGTCCTTAGAAGGTATTGTGGTTCTGAGATCTACTGTAGACAGTGCAGTCCCTTAGAGGAGGTATTGTGGTTCTGAGACCTACTGTAGACAGTGGGATAGTTAGCTTGTCTTTTCATGTAAAGAAAGTTATTTTTTTTTTGTGCCACATTTCTTTCTGTGTCCTCCTTTTTGAAATGCCTTATTTCTCATCAGACACTATATATCATATTCTCTCTCTCTCTCTCTCTCTCTCTCTCTCTCTCTCTCTCTCTCTCTCTCTCTCTCTCTCTCTCTCTCTCTCTCTCTCTCTCTCTCTCTGTGTGTCTCTCTCTCTCTCTCTCTCTGTGTCTCTCTCTCTATCTCTTTCAGCATTTGGCCACAACGAGTGTCCGGACCCGGGCGTCCCTCTGAACGCCAGACGGTTCGGGGACAGTTTCCAGCTGGGTAGCTCGGTCTCTGTGGTTTGTGAGGAGGGTTTCATCAAGACCCAGGGCACTGACACTATCATCTGCCAGCTGGAGGGGGGCAAGGTCATGTGGAGCGGACCCATCCCTAAATGTGAAGGTAACAACGACACATTTCCATTGGATGTGGACAGTGATACACTTCAGTTAAACCGCACCAGAACATGACCTAAATGAGAAGGTAACAACGACACATTTCCATTGGATGGGGACAGTGATATACTTCAGTTATACCGCACCAGAACATACCCTAAATGTAAAGGACTACAGAGGATGATTTGTAAAGTTATTTTACGGGATATTATGTGAGGATTAGAGAGCATGAATGTTTTTCTATCTGTCAACTATGTATTGGTACCCCTCCTGGGACCTGTCAGTGTCTGAAAGCAGGGCTGTAGCCATAATAATAACTGTCGTAAGACAGAGCGGACAATCCTTTTAGTTCAAGGGTCACGTCGGGAACTCCCCAAATTCAACGCAGTAATAGATGTTTAACCAATTTAGTTGTCAAAGTCAATTTGCAGGACAGAAAAGGGGCAGCTGTTTCAAAAAATATATAGGGACATTATAATTCCTCCATACTTTCTACATGGTTTTCTACTTTATCAAGTGCAAGCAGAAGTTGTTTTTTAATTCCTAAATCCACAGAGGGAGAGAGGGAGGCAGTGATCTGCTATACTGTTAGAGATGTATCTACTGTAGAACCTGGTGTAGAGTCAGAGAGATGTATCTACTGTAGAACCTGGTGTAGAGTCAGAGAGATGTATCTACTGTAGAACCTGGTGTAGAGTCAGAGAGATGTATCTACTGTAGAACCTGGTGTAGAGTCAGAGAGATGTATCTACTGTAGAACCTGGTGTAGAGTCAGAGAGATGTATCTACTGTAGTAGAGGAACCTGGTGTAGAGTCAGAGAGATGTATCTACTGTAGTAGAGGAGCCTGGTGTAGAGTCAGAGAGATGTATCGACTGTAGTAGAGGAGCCTGGTGTAGAGTCAGAGAGATGTATCTACTGTAGAACCTGGTGTAGAGTCAGAGAGATGTATCTACTGTAGTAGAGGAACCTGGTGTAGAGTCAGAGAGATATATCTACTGTAGTAGAGGAACCTGGTGTAGAGTCAGAGAGATGTATCTACTGTAGTAGAGGAGCCTGGTGTAGAGTCAGAGAGATGTATCTACTGTAGTAGAGGACCCTGGTGTAGAGTCAGAGAGATGTATCTACTGTAGAACCTGGTGTAGAGTCAGAGAGATGTATCTACTGTAGTAGAGGAACCTGGTGTAGAGTCAGAGAGATGTATCTACTGTAGTAGAGGAACCTGGTGTAGAGTCAGAGAGATGTATCTACTGTAGTAGAGGAGCCTGGTGTAGAGTCAGAGAGATGTATCTACTGTAGAACCTGGTGTAGAGTCAGAGAGATGTATCTACTGTAGTAGAGGAGCCTGGTGTAGAGTCAGAGAGATGTATCTACTGTAGAACCTGGTGTAGAGTCAGAGAGATGTATCTACTGTAGTAGAGGAACCTGGTGTAGAGTCAGAGAGATGTATCTACTGTAGTAGAGGAGCCTGGTGTAGAGTCAGAGAGATGTATCTACTGTAGTAGAGGAACCTCGTGTAGAGTCAGAGAGATGTATCTACAGTAGAAACATCTCTCTGTGTCTTGGTCATGTCCTTAAGGTTGCAGGGAGGTGAGCAGCTCTAACAATACAGCAGATACCTGCCTCTCTCTCTCCCTGGGTCGGTCCCAAATGTTACACTATTCCCTACATGGGGCCCTGGTCAAAAGTAGTGCCCTATTTAGGGGGTAGAATTCCGTTTGGAATGCATCCCCTGACCCATGTAGTAGATGCTATATCATATTCTCTCCCTCCCTCCCTCCCTCCCTCCCTCCCTCCCTCCCTCCCTCCCCCTCCCTCCCTCCCTCCCTCCCCCTCCCTCCCTCCCTCCCTCCCTCCCTCCCTCCCTCCCTCACTCACTCACTCACTCCCTCCCTCTCCCCCTCCCTCCCTCTCTCTCCTTCCTTCCCTCCCTCCCTCCCTCCCTGACCCTGTATAGCCCCATGTGGAGGCCACTACTCTGCTCCGTCTGGAGTGATCCTGTCCCCAGGGTGGCCTGGATACTATAAGGACTCCCTCAGCTGTGAGTGGGTCATCGAGGCGACGCCCGGACGCTCTGTCAAGATCAGTTTTGACAGGTCTGTATGACAGCACAGCAGCCAGAAGCCCAGATAGGGAATGACTCTCCAAAAAGTCAGAGGCTAAAATATATAACTTTTTCTTTCTCTCCCAAAGGTTGATGCTCCTTGCTTTAGACTGGGGGTTGATGCTCCTTGCTTTAGACTGGGGGTTGATGCTCCTTGCTTTAGACTGGGGGTTGATACTCCTTGCTTTAGACTGGGGGTTGATACTCCTTGCTTTAGACTGGGGGTTGATGCTCCTTGCTTTAGACTGGGGGTTGATACTCCTTGCTTTAGACTGGGGGTTGATACTCCTTGCTTTAGACTGGGGGTTGATACTCCTTGCTTTAGACTGGGGGTTGATACTCCTTGCTTTAGACTGGGGGTTGATACTCCTTGCTTTAGACTGGGGGTTGATACTCCTTGCTTTAGACTGGGGGTTGATACTCCTTGCTTTAGACTGGGGGTTGATACTCCTTGCTTTAGACTGGGGGTTGATACTCCTTGCTTTAGACTGGGGGTTGATACTCCTTGCTTTAGACTGGGGGTTGATGTTCCTTGCTTTAGACTGGGGTTGATACTCCTTGCTTTAGACTGGGGGTTGATACTCCTTGCTTTAGACTGGAGGTTGATACTCCTTGCTTTAGACTGGGGGTTGATGTTCCTTGCTTTAGACTGGGGGTTGATACTCCTTGCTTTAGACTGGGGGTTGATGCTCCTTGCTTTAGACTGCTTTAGGGGTTGATACTCCTTGCTTTAGACTGGGGGTTGATGCTCCTTGCTTTAGACTGGGGGTTGATACTCCTTGCTTTAGACTGGGGTTGATGCTCCTTGCTTTAGACTGGGGGTTGATACTCCTTGCTTTAGACTGGGGGTTGATACTCCTTGCTTTAGACTGGGGGTTGATACTCCTTGCTTTAGACTGGGGGTTGATACTCCTTGCTTTAGACTGGGGGTTGATACTCCTTGCTTTAGACTGGGGGTTGATGCTCCTTGCTTTAGACTGGGGGTTGATACTCCTTGCTTTAGACTGGGGGTTGATGTTCCTTGCTTTAGACTGGGGGTTGATACTCCTTGCTTTAGACTGGGGGTTGATACTCCTTGCTTTAGACTGGGGGTTGATACTCCTTGCTTTAGACTGGGGGTTGATGCTCCTTGCTTTAGACTGGGGGTTGATACTCCTTGCTTTAGACTGGGGGTTGATACTCCTTGCTTTAGACTGGGGGTTGATACTCCTTGCTTTAGACTGGGGGTTGATGTTCCTTGCTTTAGACTGGGGGTTGATACTCCTTGCTTTAGACTGGGGGTTGATACTCCTTGCTTTAGACTGGGGGTTGATGCTCCTTGCTTTAGACTGGGGGTTGATACTCCTTGCTTTAGACTGGGGGTTGATGCTCCTTGCTTTAGACTGGGGGTTGATACTCCTTGCTTTAGACTGGGGGTTGAAACTCCTTGCTTTAGACTGGGGTTGATACTCCTTGCTTTAGACTGGGGGTTGATGCTCCTTGCTTTAGACTGGGGGTTGATACTCCTTGCTTTAGACTGGGGGTTGATACTCCTTGCTTTAGACTGGGGGTTGATACTCCTTGCTTTAGACTGGGGGTTGATGTTCCTTGCTTTAGACTGGGGGTTGATACTCCTTGCTTTAGACTGGGGGTTGATACTCCTTGCTTTAGACTGGGGGTTGATACTCCTTGCTTTAGACTGGGGTTGATACTCCTTGCTTTAGACTGGGGGTTGATACTCCTTGCTTTAGACTGGGGGTTGATACTCCTTGCTTTAGACTGGGGGTTGATACTCCTTGCTTTAGACTGGGGGTTGATACTCCTTGCTTTAGACTGGGGGTTGATACTCCTTGCTTTAGACTGGGGGTTGATACTCCTTGCTTTAGACTGGGGGTTGATGCTCCTTGCTTTAGACTGGGGGTTGAGACTGGGGGTTGTTCCTTGCTTTAGACTGGGGGTTGATGTTCCTTCTTTAGACTTGCTTTAGACTGGGGGTTGATACTCCTTGCTTTAGACTGGGGGTTGATGTTCCTTGCTTTAGACTGGGGGTTGATGTTCCTTGCTTTAGACTGGGGGTTGATACTCCTTGCTTTAGACTGGGGGTTGATACTCCTTGCTTTAGACTGGGGGTTGATGTTCCTTGCTTTAGACTGGGGGTTGGGGTTGATACTCCTTGCTTTAGACTGGGGGTTGATACTCCTTGCTTTAGACTGGGGGTTGATGTTCCTTGCTTTAGACTGGGGTTGATACTCCTTGCTTTAGACTGGGGGTTGATACTCCTTGCTTTAGACTGGGGGTTGATACTCCTTGCTTTAGACTGGGGGCTTTGATGATACTCCTTGCTTTAGACTGGGGGTTGATACTCCTTGCTTTAGACTGGGGTTGATACTCCTTGCTTTAGACTGGGGGTTGATACTCCTTGCTTTAGACTGGGGTTGATACTCCTTGCTTTAGACTGGGGGTTGATACTCCTTGCTTTAGACTGGGGGTTGATACTCCTTGCTTTAGACTGGGGGTTGATACTCCTTGCTTTAGACTGGGGGGGTTGATACTCCTTGCTTTAGACTGGGGGTTGATGCTCCTTGCTTTAGACTGGGGGTTGATACTCCTTGCTTTAGACTGGGGGTTGATACTCCTTGCTTTAGACTGGGGGTTGATGCTCCTTGCTTTAGACTGGGGGTTGATACTCCTTGCTTTAGACTGGGGTTGATACTCCTTGCTTTAGACTGGGGGTTGATACTCCTTGCTTTAGACTGGGGGTTGATACTCCTTGCTTTAGACTGGGGTTGATGCTCCTTGCTTTAGACTGGGGGTTGATACTCCTTGCTTTAGACTGGGGGTTGATACTCCTTGCTTTAGACTGGGGGTTGATGCTCCTTGCTTTAGACTGGGGGTTGATACTCCTTGCTTTAGACTGGGGGTTGATACTCCTTGCTTTAGACTGGGGGTTGATGCTCCTTGCTTTAGACTGGGGGTTGATACTCCTTGCTTTAGACTGGGGGTTGATACTCCTTGCTTTAGACTGGGGGTTGGCTTTGATGCTCCTTGCTTTAGACTGGGGGTTGATACTCCTTGCTTTAGACTGGGGGTTGATACTCCTTGCTTTAGACTGGGGGTTGATACTCCTTGCTTTAGACTGGGGGTTGATACTCCTTGCTTTAGACTGGGGGTTGATGCTCCTTGCTTTAGACTGGGGGTTGATACTC